>NW_027460842.1:0-152757 GCF_050947875.1 Dermacentor variabilis
TGCATGCTTAAAACGCGTTTTGGCACAAATCCATGTGCGGGTGCTAAAAAGAGCAGCATCGGCATGCTTTTCACGTCGTTTGGTAGAAATCCACGTGCGCGTTCTGCCAAAAGCACCATTTGCATGCATATCGTGTGGTTTTGCAGAAAACTGCGTCCGCGTCTACCAAAAGATGCATGTGCATGCTTAAAACGCGTTTTCGCACAAATCCATGTGCGGGTGCTAAAAAGAGCAGAATCGGCATGCTTTTCACGTCGTTTGGTAGAAATCCACGTGCGCGTTCTGCCAAAAGCACCATTTGCATGCATATCGTGTGGTTTTGCAAAAAACTGCGTCCGCGTCTACCAAAGGATGCATGTGCATGCTTAAAACACGTTTTGGCACAAATCCATGTGCGGGTGCTAAAAAGAGCAGCATCGGCATGCTTTTCACGTCGTTTGGTAGAAATCCACGCGCGCGTTCTGCCAAAAGTACCATTTGCAAGCATATCGTGTGGTTTTGCAGATAACTGCGTCCGCGTCTACCAAAAGATGCATGTGCATGCTTAAAAACGCGTTTTGGCACAAATCCATGTGCGGGTGCTAAAAAGAGCAGCATCGGCATGCTTTTCACGTCGTTTGGTAGAAATCCACGCGCGCGTTCTGCCAAAAGCACCATTTGCATGCATATCGTGTGGTTTTGCAGAAAACTGCGTCCGCGTCTACCAAAAGATGCATGTGCATGCTTAAAACGCGTTTTGGCACAAATCCATGTGCGGGTGCTAAAAAGAGCAGCATCGGCATGCTTTTCACGTCGTTTGGTTGAAATCCACGCGCGCGTTCTGCCAAAAGCACCATTTGCATGCATATCGTGTGGTTTTGCAGAAAACTGCGTCCGCGTCTACCAAAGGTGCATGTGCATGCTTGAAACTTGGCACAAATCCATGTGCGTGTGCTAAAAAGAGCAGCATCGGCATGCTTTTCACGTCATTTGGTAGAAATCCACGCGCGCGTTCTGCCAAAAGCACCATTTGCATGCATATCATGTGGATTTGCAGAAAACTGCGTCCGCGTCTACCAAAAGATGCATGTGCAGGCTTAAAACGCGTTTTGGCACAAATCCATGTGCGGGTGCTAAAAGAGCAGCATCGGCATGCTTTTCACGTCGTTTGGTAGAAATCCACGCGCGCGTTCTGCCAAAAGCACCATTTGCATGCATATCGTGTGGTTTTGCAGAAAACTGCGTCCGCGTCTACCAAAAGAAGCATGTGCATGCTTAAAACGCGTTTTGGCACAAATCCATGTGCGGGTGCTAAAAAGAGCAGCATCGGCATGCTTTTCACGTCGTTTGGTAGAAATCCACGCGCGCGTTCTGCCAAAAGCACCATTTGCATGCATATCGTGTGCTTTTGCAGAAAACTGCGTCCGCGTCTACCAAAAGATGCATGTGCATGCTTAAAACGCGTTTTGGCACAAATCCATGTGCGGGTGCTAAAAAGAGCAGCATCGGCATGCTTTTCACGTCGTTTGGTAGAAATCCACGAGCGCGTTCTGCCAAAAGCACCATTTGCATGCATATCATGTGGTTTTGCAGAAAACTGCGTCCGCGTCTACCAAAAGATGCATGTGCATGCTTAAAACGCGTTTTGGCACAAATCCATGTGCGGGTGCTAAAAAGAGCAGCATCGGCATGCTTTTCACGTCGTTTGGTAGAAATCCACGCGCGCGTTCTGCCAAAAGCACCATTTGCATGCATATCGTGTGGTTTTGCAGAAAACTGCGTCCGCGTCTACCAAAAGATGCATGTGCATGCTTAAAACGCGTTTTGGCACAAATCCATGTGCGGGTGCTAAAACGAGCAGCATCGGCATGCTTTTCACGTCGTTTGGTAGAAAATCCACGCGCGCGTTCTGCCAAAAGCACCATTTACATGCATATCGTGTGGTTTTGCAGAAAACTGCGTCCGCGTCTACCAAAGGATGCATGTGCATGCTTAAAACACGTTTTGGCACAAATCCATGTGCGGGTGCTAAAAAGAGCAGCATCGGCATGCTTTTCACGTCGTTTGGTAGAAATCCACGCGCGCGTTCTGCCAACAGCACCATTAGCATGCATATCGTGTGGTTTTGCAGAAAGCTGCGTCCGCGTCTACCAAAAGATGCATGTGCATGCTTAAAACGCGTTTTGGCACAAATCCATGTGCGGGTGCTAAAAAGAGCAGCATCGGCATGCTTTTCACGTCTTTTGGTAGAAATCCACGCGCGCGTTCTTCCCAAAAGCACCATTTGCATGCATATCGTGTGGTTTTGCAGAAAACTGCGTCCGCGTCTACCAAAAGATGCATGTGCATGCTTAAAACGCGTTTTGGCACAAATCCATGTGCGGGTGCTAAAAAGAGCAGCATCGGCATGCTTTTCTCGTCGTGTGGTAGAAATCCACGCGCGCGTTCTGCCAAAAGCACCATTTGCATGCATATCGTGTGGTTTGCAGAAAACTGCGTCCGCGTCTACCAAAAGATGCATGTACATGCTTAAAACGCGTTTTGGCACAAATCCATGTGCGGGTGCTAAAGAGAGCAGCATCGGCATGCTTTGCACGTCGTGTTGTAGAAATCCACGCACGCGTTCTGCCAAAAGCACCATTTGCATGCATATCGTGTGGTTTTGCAGAAAACTGCGTCCGCGTCTACCAAAAGATGCATGTGCATGCTTAAAACGCGTTTTGGCACAAATCCATGTGCGGGTGCTAAAAAGAGCAGCATCGGCATGCTTTTCACGTCGTTTGGTAGAAATCCACGCGCGCGTTCTGCCAAAAGCACCATTTGCAAGTATATCGTGTGGTTTTCCAGAAAACTGCGTCCGCGTCTACCAAAAGATGCATGTGCATGCTTAAAACGCGTTTTGGCGCAAATCCATGTGCGGGTGCTAAAAAGAGCAGCATCGGCATGCTTTTCACGTCGTTTGGTAGAAATCCACGCGCGCGTTCTGCCAAAAGCACCATTTGCATGCATATCGTGTGGTTTTGCAGAAAACTGCGTCCGCGTCTACCAAAAGATGCATGTGCATGCTTAAAACGCGTTTTGGCACAAATCCATGTGCGGGTGCTAAAAAGAGCAGCATCGGCATGCTTTTCACGTCGTTTGGTAGAAATCCACGCGCGCGTTCTGCCAAAAGCACCATTTGCATGCATATCGTGTGGTTTTGCAGAAAACTGCGTCCGCGTCTACCAAAAGATGCATGTGCATGCTTAAAACGCGTTTTGGCACAAATCCAATTGCGGGTGCTAAAAAGAGCAGCATCGGCATGCTTTTCTCGTCGTGTGGTAGAAATCCACGCGCGCGTTCTGCCAAAAGCACCATTTGCATGCATATCGTGTGGTTTGCAGAAAACTGCGTCCGCGTCTTCCAAAAGATGCATGTGCATGCTTAAAACGCGTTTTGGCACAAATCCATGTGCGGGTGCTAAAAAGAGCAGCATCGCATGCTTTTCACGTCGTGTTGTAGAAATCCACGCGCGCGTTCTGCCAGAAGCACCATTTGCATGCATATCGTGTGGTTTTGCTGAAAACTGCGTCCGCGTCTACGAAAAGATGCATGTGCATGCTTAAAACGCGTTTTGGCACAAATCCATGTGCGGGTGCTAAAGAGAGCAGCATCGGCATGCTTTTCACGTCGTTTGGTAGAAATCCACGCGCGCGTTCTGCCAAAAGCACAATTTGCAAGCATATCGTGTGGTTTTGCAGAAAACTGCGTCCGCGTCTACCAAAAGATGCATGTGCATGCTTAAAACGCGTTTTGGCACTAATCCATGTGCGGGTGCTAAAAAGAGCAGCATCGGCATGCTTTTCACGTCGTTTGGTAGAAATCCACGTGCGCGTTCTGCCAACAGCACCATTTGCATGCATATCGTGTGGTTTTGCAGAAAACTGCGTCCGCGTCTACCAAAAGATGCATGTGCATGCTTAAAACGCGTTTTGGCACAAATCCATGTGCGGGTGCTAAAAAGAGCAGCATCGGCATGCTTTTCACGTCGTTTGGTAGAAATCCACGCGCGCGTTCTGCCAAAAGCACCATTTGCATGCATATCGTGTGGTTTTGCAGAAAACTGCGTCCGCGTCTACCAAAAGACGCATGTGCATGCTTAAAACGCGTTTTGGCACAAATCCATGTGCGGGTGCTAAAAAGAGCAGCATCGGCATGCTTTTCACGTCGTTTGTAAGAAATCCACGCGCGCGTTCTTCCCAAAAGCACCATTTGCATGCATATCGTGTGGTTTTGCAGAAAACTGCGTCCGCGTCTACCAAAAGATGCATGTGCATGCTTAAAACGCGTTTTGGCACAAATCCATGTGCGGGTGCTAAAAAAGAGCAGCATCGACATGCTTTTCTCGTCGTGTGGTAGAAATCCACGCGCGCGTTCTGCCAAAAGCACCATTTGCATGCATATCGTGTGGTTTGCAGAAAACTGCGTCCGCGTCTACCAAAAGATGCATGTGCATGCTTAAAACGCGTTTTGGCACAAATCCATGTGCGGGTGCTAAAAAGAGCAGCATCGACATGCTTTTCACGTCGTTTGGTAGAAATCCACGAGCGCGTTCTGCCAAAAGCACCATTTGCACGCATATCGTGTGGTTTTGCAGAAAACTGCGTCCGCGTCTACCAAAAGTTGCATGTGCATGCTTAAAACGCGTTTTGGCACAAATCCATGTGCGGGTGCTAAAAAGAGCAGCATCGGCATGCTTTTCACGTCGTTTGGTAGAAATCCACGCGCGCGTTCTGCCAAAAGCACCATTTGCATGCATATCGTGTGGTTTTGCAGAAAACTGCGTCCGCGTCTACCAGAAGATGCATGTGCATGCTTAAAAACGCGTTTTGGCTCAAATCCATGTGCGGGTGCTAAAAAGAGCAGCATCGGCATGCTTTTCACGTCGTTTGGTAGAAATCCACGCGCGCGTTCTGCCAAAAGCACCATTTGCATGCATATCGTGTGGTTTTGCAGAAAACTGCGTCCGCGTCTACCAGAAGATGCATGTGCATGCTTAAAACGCGTTTTGGCACAAATCCATGTGCGGGTGCTAAAAAGAGCAGCATCGGCATGCTTTTCACGTCGTTTGTAAGAAATCCACGCGCGCGTTCTTCCCAAAAGCACCATTTGCATGCATATCGTGTGGTTTTGCAGAAAACTGCGTCCGCGTCTACCAAAAGATGCATGTGCATGCTTAAAACGCGCTTTGGCACAAATCCATGTGCGGGTGCTAAAAAGAGCAGCATCGGCATGCTTTTCTCGTCGTGTGGTAGAAATCCACGCGCGCGTTCTGCCAAAAGCACCATTTGCATGCATATCGTGTGGTTTGCAGAAAACTGCGTCCGCGTCTACCAAAAGATGCATGTGCATGCTTAAAACGCGTTTTGGCTCAAATCCATGTGCGGGTGCTAAAAAGAGCAGCATCGGCATGCTTTTCACGTCGTTTGGTAGAAATCCACGCGCGCGTTCTGCCAAAAGCACCATTTGCACGCATATCGTGTGGTTTTGCAGAAAACTGCGTCCGCGTCTACCAAAACATGCATGTGCATGCTTAAAACGCGTTTTGGCACAAATCCATGTGCGGGTGCTAAAAAGAGCAGCATCGGCATGCTTTTCACGTCGTTTGCTAGAAATCCACGCGCGCGTTCTGCCAAAAGCACCATTTGCACGCACATCGTGTGGTTTTACAGAAAACTGCGTCCGCGTCTACCAAAAGATGCATGTGCATGCTTTAAAACGCGTTTTGGCACAAATCCATGTGCGGGTGCTAAAAAGAGCAGCATCGGCATGCTTTTCACGTCGTTTGGTAGAAATCCACGCGCGCGTTCTGCCAAAAGCACCATTTGCATGCATATCGTGTGGTTTTGCAGAAAACTGCGTCCGCGTCTACCAAAAGATGCATGTGCATGCTTAAAACGCGTTTTGGCACAAATCCATGTGCGGGTGCTAAAAAGAGCAGCATCGGCATGCTTTTCACGTCGTTTGGTAGAAATCCACGCGCGCGTTCTGCCAAAAGCACCATTTGCACGCATATCGTGTGGTTTTGCAGAAAACTGCGTCCGCGTCTACCAAAAGATGCATGTGCATGCTTAAAACGCGTTTTGGCACAAATCCATGTGCGGGTGCTAAAAAGAGCAGCATCGGCACGCTTTTCACGTCGTTTGGTAGAAATCCACGCGCGCGTTCTGCCAAAAGCACCATTTGCATGCATATCGTGTGGTTTTGCAGAAAACTGCGTCCGCGTCTACCAAAAGATGCATGTGCATGCTTAAAACGCGTTTTGGCACAAATCCATGTGCGGGTGCTAAAAAGAGCAGCATCGGCATGCTTTTCACGTCGTTTGGTAGAAATCCACGAGCGCGTTCGGCCAAAAGCACCATTTGCACGCATATCGTGTGGTTTTGCAGAAAACTGCGTCCGCGTCTACCAAAAGATGCATGTGCATCCTTAAAACGCGTTTTGGCACAAATCCATGAGCGGGTGCTAAAAAGAGCAGCATCGGCATGCTTTTCACGTCGTTTGGTAGAAATCCACGCGCGCGTTCGGCCAAAAGCACCATTTGCACGCATATCGTGTGGTTTTGCAGAAAACTGCGTCCGCGTCTACCAAAAGATGCATGTGCATCCTTAAAACGCGTTTTGGCACAAATCCATGAGCGGGTGCTAAAAAGAGCAGCATCGGCATGCTTTTCACGTCGTTTGGTAGAAATCCATGCGCGCGTTCTGCCAAAAGCACGATTTGCATGCATATCGTGTGGTTTTGCAGAAAACTGCGTCCGCGTCTACCAAAAGATGCATGTGCATGCTTAAAACGCGTTTTGGCACAAATCCATGTGCGGGTGCTAAAAAGTGCAGCATCGGCATGCTTTTCACGTCGTTTGGTAGAAATCCTCGCGCGCGTTCTGCCAAAAGCACCATTTGCACGCAAATCGTGTGGTTTTGCAGAAAACTGCGTCCGCGTCTACCAAAAGATGCATGTGCATGCTTAAAACGCGTTTTGGCACAAATCCATGTGCGGGTGCTAAAAAGAGCAGCATCGGCATGCTTTTCACGTCGTTTGGTAGAAATCCACGCGCGCGTTCTGCCAAAAGCACCATTTGCACGCATATCGTGTGGTTTTGCAGAAAACTGCGTCCGCGTCTACCAAAGATGCATGTGCATGCTTAAAACGCGTTTTGGCACAAATCCATGTGCGGGTGCTAAAAAGAGCAGCATCGGCACGCTTTTCACGTCGTTTGGTAGCAATCCACGCGCGCGTTATTCCAAAAGCACCATTTGCATGCATATCGTGTGGTTTTGCAGAAAACTGCGTCCGCGTCTACCAAAAGATGCATGTGCATGCTTAAAACGCGTTTTGGCACAAATCCATGTGCGGGTGCTAAAAAGAGCAGCATCGGCATGTTTTTCACGTCGTTTGGTAGAAATCCACGCGCGCGTTCTGCCAAAAGCACCATTTGCATGCATATCGTGTGGTTTTGCAGAAAACTGCGTCCGCGTCTACCAAAAGACGCATGTGCATGCTTAAAACGCGTTTTGGCACAAATCCATGTGCGGGTGCTAAAAAGAGCAGCATCGGCATGCTTTTCACGTCGTTTGTAAGAAATCCACGCGCGCGTTCTTCCCAAAAGCACCATTTGCATGCATATCGTGTGGTTTTGCAGAAAACTGCGTCCGCGTCTACCAAAGATGCATGTGCATGCTTAAAACGCGTTTTGGCACAAATCCATGTGCGGGTGCTAAAAAGAGCAGCATCGACATGCTTTTCTCGTCGTGTGGTAGAAATCCACGCGCGCGTTCTGCCAAAAGCACCATTTGCATGCATATCGTGTGGTTTGCAGAAAACTGCGTCCGCGTCTACCAAAAGATGCATGTGCATGCTTAAAACGCGTTTTGGCACAAATCCATGTGCGGGTGCTAAAAAGAGCAGCATCGACATGCTTTTCACGTCGTTTGGTAGAAATCCACGAGCGCGTTCTGCCAAAAGCACCATTTGCACGCATATCGTGTGGTTTTGCAGAAAACTGCGTCCGCGTCTACCAAAAGTTGCATGTGCATGCTTAAAACGCGTTTTGGCACAAATCCATGTGCGGGTGCTAAAAAGAGCAGCATCGGCATGCTTTTCACGTCGTTTGGTAGAAATCCACGCGCGCGTTCTGCCAAAAGCACGCATTTGCATGCATATCGTGTGGTTTTGCAGAAAACTGCGTCCGCGTCTACCAGAAGATGCATGTGCATGCTTAAAACGCGTTTTGGCTCAAATCCATGTGCGGGTGCTAAAAAGAGCAGCATCGGCATGCTTTTCACGTCGTTTGGTAGAAATCCACGCGCGCGTTCTGCCAAAAGCACCATTTGCATGCATATCGTGTGGTTTTGCAGAAAACTGCGTCCGCGTCTACCAGAAGATGCATGTGCATGCTTAAAACGCGTTTTGGCACAAATCCATGTGCGGGTGCTAAAAAGAGCAGCATCGGCATGCTTTTCACGTCGTTTGTAAGAAATCCACGCGCGCGTTCTTCCCAAAAGCACCATTTGCATGCATATCGTGTGGTTTTGCAGAAAACTGCGTCCGCGTCTACCAAAAGATGCATGTGCATGCTTAAAACGCGCTTTGGCACAAATCCATGTGCGGGTGCTAAAAAGAGCAGCATCGGCATGCTTTTCTCGTCGTGTGGTAGAAATCCACGCGCGCGTTCTGCCAAAAGCACCATTTGCATGCATATCGTGTGGTTTGCAGAAAACTGCGTCCGCGTCTACCAAAAGATGCATGTGCATGCTTAAAACGCGTTTTGGCTCAAATCCATGTGCGGGTGCTAAAAAGAGCAGCATCGGCATGCTTTTCACGTCGTTTGGTAGAAATCCACGCGCGCGTTCTGCCAAAAGCACCATTTGCACGCATATCGTGTGGTTTTGCAGAAAACTGCGTCCGCGTCTACCAAAACATGCATGTGCATGCTTAAAAACGCGTTTTGGCACAAATCCATGTGCGGGTGCTAAAAAGAGCAGCATCGGCATGCTTTTCACGTCGTTTGCTAGAAATCCACGCGCGCGTTCTGCCAAAAGCACCATTTGCACGCACATCGTGTGGTTTTACAGAAAACTGCGTCCGCGTCTACCAAAAGATGCATGTGCATGCTTAAAACGCGTTTTGGCACAAATCCATGTGCGGGTGCTAAAAAGAGCAGCATCGGCATGCTTTTCACGTCGTTTGGTAGAAATCCACGCGCGCGTTCTGCCAAAAGCACCATTTGCATGCATATCGTGTGGTTTTGCAGAAAACTGCGTCCGCGTCTACCAAAAGATGCATGTGCATGCTTAAAACGCGTTTTGGCACAAATCCATGTGCGGGTGCTAAAAAGAGCAGCATCGGCATGCTTTTCACGTCGTTTGGTAGAAATCCACGCGCGCGTTCTGCCAAAAGCACCATTTGCACGCATATCGTGTGGTTTTGCAGAAAACTGCGTCCGCGTCTACCAAAAGATGCATGTGCATGCTTAAAACGCGTTTTGGCACAAATCCATGTGCGGGTGCTAAAAAGAGCAGCATCGGCACGCTTTTCACGTCGTTTGGTAGCAATCCACGCGCGCGTTCTGCCAAAAGCACCATTTGCATGCATATCGTGTGGTTTTGCAGAAAACTGCGTCCGCGTCTACCAAAAGATGCATGTGCATGCTTAAAACGCGTTTTGGCACAAATCCATGTGCGGGGTGCTAAAAAGAGCAGCATCGGCACGCTTTTCACGTCGTTTGGTAGAAATCCACGCGCGCGTTCTGCCAAAAGCACCATTTGCATGCATATCGTGTGGTTTTGCAGAAAACTGCGTCCGCGTCTACCAAAAGATGCATGTGCATGCTTAAAACGCGTTTTGGCACAAATCCATGTGCGGGTGCTAAAAAGAGCAGCATCGGCATGCTTTTCACGTCGTTTGGTAGAAATCCACGAGCGCGTTCGGCCAAAAGCACCATTTGCACGCATATCGTGTGGTTTTGCAGAAAACTGCGTCCGCGTCTACCAAAAGATGCATGTGCATCCTTAAAACGCGTTTTGGCACAAATCCATGAGCGGGTGCTAAAAAGAGCAGCATCGGCATGCTTTTCACGTCGTTTGGTAGAAATCCACGCGCGCGTTCGGCCAAAAGCACCATTTGCACGCATATCGTGTGGTTTTGCAGAAAACTGCGTCCGCGTCTACCAAAAGATGCATGTGCATCCTTAAAACGCGTTTTGGCACAAATCCATGAGCGGGTGCTAAAAAGAGCAGCATCGGCATGCTTTTTCACGTCGTTTGGTAGAAATCCATGCGCGCGTTCTGCCAAAAGCACGATTTGCATGCATATCGTGTGGTTTTGCAGAAAACTGCGTCCGCGTCTACCAAAAGATGCATGTGCATGCTTAAAACGCGTTTTGGCACAAATCCATGTGCGGGTGCTAAAAAGTGCAGCATCGGCATGCTTTTCACGTCGTTTGGTAGAAATCCTCGTGCGCGTTCTGCCAAAAGCACCATTTGCACGCAAATCGTGTGGTTTTGCAGAAAACTGCGTCCGCGTCTACCAAAAGATGCATGTGCATGCTTAAAACGCGTTTTGGCACAAATCCATGTGCGGGTGCTAAAAAGAGCAGCATCGGCATGCTTTTCACGTCGTTTGGTAGAAATCCACGCGCGCGTTCTGCCAAAAGCACCATTTGCACGCATATCGTGTGGTTTTGCAGAAAACTGCGTCCGCGTCTACCAAAAGATGCATGTGCATGCTTAAAACGCGTTTTGGCACAAATCCATGTGCGGGTGCTAAAAAGAGCAGCATCGGCACGCTTTTCACGTCGTTTGGTAGCAATCCACGCGCGCGTTATTCCAAAAGCACCATTTGCATGCATATCGTGTGGTTTGCAGAAAACTGCGTCCGCGTCTACCAAAAGATGCATGTGCATGCTTAAAACGCGTTTTGGCACAAATCCATGTGCGGGTGCTAAAAAGAGCAGCATCGGCATGCTTTTCACGTCGTTTGGTAAAAATCCACGCGCGCGTTCTGCCAAAAGCACCATTTGCATGCATATCGTGTGGTTTTGCAGAAAACTGCGTCCGCGTCTACCAAAAGATGCATGTGCATGCTTAAAACGCGTTTTGGCACAAACCCATGTGCGGGTGCTAAAAAGAGCAGCATCGGCATGCTTTTCACGTCGTTTGGTAGAAATCCACGCGCGCGTTCTGCCAAAAGCACCATTTGCATGCATATCGTGTGGTTTTGCAGAAAACTGCGTCCGCGTCTACCAAAAGATGCATGTGCATCCTTAAAACGCGTTTTGGCACAAATCCATGTGCGGGTGCTACAAAGAGCAGCATCGGCATGCTTTTCACGTCGTTTGGTAGAAATCCATGCGAGCGTTCTGCCAAAAGCACGATTTGCATGCATATCGTGTGGTTTTGCAGAAAACTGCGTCCGCGTCTACCAAAAGATGCATGTGCATGCTTAAAACGCGTTTTGGCACAAATCCATGTGCGGGTGCTAAAAAGAGCAGCATCGGCATGCTTTTCACGTCGTTTGGTAGAAATCCAGGCGCGCGTTCTGCCAAAAGCACCATTTGAACGCATATCGTGTGGTTTTGCAGAAAACTGCGTCCGCGTCTACCAAAAGATGCATGTGCATGCTTAAAACGCGTTTTGGCACAAATCCATGTGCGGGTGCTAAAAAGAGCAGCATCGGAATGCTTTTCACGTCGTTTGGTAGAAATCCACGCGCGCGTTCTGCCAAAAGCACCATTTGCACGCATATTGTGTGGTTTTGCAGAAAACTGCGTCCGCGTCTACCAAAAGATGCATGTGCATGCTTAAAACGCGTTTTCGCACAAATCCATGTGCGGGTGCTAAAAAGAGCAGCATCGGCATGCTTTTCACGTCGTTTGGTAGAAATCCACGCGCGCGTTCTGCCAAAAGCACCATTTGTACGGATATCGTGTGGTTTTGCAGAAAACTGCGTCCGCGTCTACCAAAAGATGCATGTGCATGCTCAAAACGCGTTCTGGCACAAATCCATGTGTGGGTGCTAAAAAGAGCAGCATCGGCATGCTTTTCACGTCGTTTGGTAGAAATCCACGCGCGCGTTCTGCCAAGAGCACCATTTGCACGCATATCGTGTGGTTTTGCAGAAAACTGCGTCCGCGTCTACCAAAAGATGCATGTGCATGCTTAAAACGCGTTTTGGCACAAATCCATGTGCGGGTGCTAAAAAGAGCAGCATCGGCATGCTTTTCACGTCGTTTGGTAGAAATCCAGGCGCGCGTTCTGCCAAAAGCACCATTTGCACGCATATCGTGTGGTTCTGCACAAAACTGCGTCCGCGTCTACCAAAAGATGCATGTGCATGCTTAAAACGCGTTTTGGCACAAATCCATGCGCGGGTGCTAAAAAGAGCAGCATCGGCATGCTTTTCACGTCGTTTGGTAGAAATCCACGCGCGCGTTCTGCCAAAAGCACCATTTGCATGCATATCGTGTGGTTTTGCAGAAAACTGTGTCCGCATCTACCAAAAGATGCATGTGCATGCTTAAAACGCGTTTTGGCACAAATCCATGTGCGGGTGCTAAAAAGAGCAGCATCGGCATGCTTTTCACGTCGTTTGGTAGAAATCCACGCGCGCGTTCTGCCAAAAGCACCATTTGCACGCATATCGTGTGGTTCTGCAGAAAACTGCGTCCGCGTCTACCAAAAAATTCATGTGCATGCTTAAAACGCGTTTTGGTTCAAATCCATGTGCGGGTGCTAAAAAGAGCAGCATCGGCATGCTTTTCACGTCGTTTGGTAGAAATCCACGCGCGCGTTCTGCCAAAAGCACGATTTGCATGCATATCGTGTGGTTTTGCAGAAAACTGCGTCCGCGTCTACCAAAAGATGCATGTGCATGCTGAAAACGCGTTTTGGCACAAATCCATGTGCGGGTGCTAAAAAGTGCAGCATCGGCATGCTTTTCACGTCGTTTGGTAGAAATCCTCGCGCGCGTTCTGCCAAAAGCACCATTTGCACGCATATCGTGTGGTTTTGCAGAAAACTGCGTCCGCGTCTACCAAAAGATGCATGTGCATGCTTAAAACGCGTTTTGGCACAAATCCATGTGCGGGTGCTAAAAAGAGCAGCATCGGCACGCTTTTCACGTCGTTTGGTAGCAATCCACGCGCGCGTTCTGCCAAAAGCACCATTTGCATGCATATCGTGTGGTTTTGCAGAAAACTGCGTCCGCGTGTACCAAAAGATGCATGTGCATGCTTAAAACGTGTTTTGGCACAAATCCATGTGCGGGTGCTAAAAAGAGCAGCATCGGCATGCTTTTCACGTCGTTTGGTAGAAATCCACGCGCGCGTTCTGCCAAAAGCACCATTTGCATGCATATCGTGTGGTTTTGCAGAAAACTGCGTCCGCGTCTACCAAAAGATGCATGTGCATGCTTAAAACGCGTTTTGGCACAAACCCATGTGCGCGTGCTAAAAAGAGCAGCATCGGCATGCTTTTCACGTCGTTTGGTAGAAATCCACGCGCGCGTTCTGCCAAAAGCACCATTTGCATGCATATCGTGTGGTTTTGCAGAAAACTGCGTCCGCGTCTACCAAAAGATGCATGTGCATCCTTAAAACGCGTTTTGGCACAAATCCATGTGCGGGTGCTAAAAAGAGCAGCATCGGCATGCTTTTCACGTCGTTTGGTAGAAATCCATGCGCGCGTTCTGCCAAAAGCACGATTTGCATGCATATCGTGTGGTTTTGCAGAAAACTGCGTCCGCGTCTACCAAAAGATGCATGTGCATGCTTAAAACGCGTTTTGGCACAAATCCATGTGCGGGTGCTAAAAAGAGCAGCATCGGCATGCTTTTCACGTCGTTTGGTAGAAATCCAGGCGCGCGTTCTGCCAAAAGCACCATTTGAACGCATATCGTGTGGTTTTGCAGAAAACTGCGTCCGCGTCTACCAAATGATGCATGTGCATGCTTAAAACGCGTTTTGGCACAAATCCATGTGCGGGTGCTAAAAAGAGCAGCATCGGAATGCTTTTCACGTCGTTTGGTAGAAATCCACGCGCGCGTTCTGCCAAAAGCACCTTTTGCACGTATATCGTGTGGTTCTGCAGAAAACTGCGTCCGCGTCTACCAAAAAATTCATGTGCATGCTTAAAACGCGTTTTGGCACAAATCCATGTGCGGGTGCTAAAAAGAGCAGCAACGGCATGCTTTTCACGTCGTTTGGTAGAAATCCACGCGCGCGTTCTGCCAAAAGCACCATTTGCATGCATATCGTGTGGTTTTGCAGAAAACTGCGTCCGCGTCTACCAAAAGATGCATGTGCATGCTCAAAACGCGTTTTGGCACAAATCTATGTGCGGGTGCTAAAAAGAGCAGCATCGGCATGCTTTTCACGTCGTTTGGTAGAAATCCACGCGCGCGTTCTGCCAAAAGCACCATTTGCACGCATATCGTGTGGTTTTGCAGAAAACTGCGTCCGCGTCTACCAAAAGATGCATGTGCATGCTTAAAACGCGTTTTGGCACAAATCCATGTGCGGGTGCTAAAAAGAGCAGCATCGGCATGCTTTTCACGTCGTTTGGTAGAAATCCAGGCGCGCGTTCTGCCAAAAGCACCATTTGCACGCATATCGTGTGGTTCTGCACAAAACTGCGTCCGCGTCTACCAAAAGATGCATGTGCATGCTTAAAACGCGTTCTGGCACAAATCCATGTGTGGGTGCTAAAAAGAGCAGCATCGGCATGCTTTTCACGTCGTTTGGTAGAAATCCAGGCGCGCGTTCTGCCAAAAGCACCATTTGCATGCATATCGTGTGGTTTTGCAGAAAACTGCGTCCGCGTCTACCAAAAGATGCATGTGCATGCTTAAAACGCGTTTTGGCACAAATCCATGCGCGGGTGCTAAAAAGAGCAGCATCGGCATGCTTTTCACGTCGTTTGGTAGAAATCCACGCGCGCGTTCTGCCAAAAGCACCATTTGCATGCATATCGTGTGGTTTTGCAGAAAACTGTGTCCGCATCTACCAAAAGATGCATGTGCATGCTTAAAACGCGTTTTGGCACAAATCCATGTGCGGGTGCTAAAAAGAGCAGCATCGGCATGCTTTTCACGTCGTTTGGTAGAAATCCACGCGCGCGTTCTGCCAAAAGCACCATTTGCACGCATATCGTGTGGTTCTGCAGAAAACTGCGTCCGCGTCTACCAAAAAATTCATGTGCATGCTTAAAACGCGTTTTGGCACAAATCCATGTGCGGGTGCTAAAAAGAGCAGCATCGGCATGCTTTTCACGTCGTTTGGTAGAAATCCACGCGCGCGTTCTGCCAAAAGCACGATTTGCATGCATATCGTGTGGTTTTGCAGAAAACTGCGTCCGCGTCTACCAAAAGATGCATGTGCATGCTTAAAACGCGTTTTGGCACAAATCCATGTGCGGGTGCTAAAAAGTGCAGCATCGGCATGCTTTTCACGTCGTTTGGTAGAAATCCTCGCGCGCGTTCTGCCAAAAGCACCATTTGCACGCATATCGTGTGGTTTTGCAGAAAACTGCGTCCGCGTCTACCAAAAGATGCATGTGCATGCTTAAAACGCGTTTTGGCACAAATCCATGTGCGGGTGCTAAAAAGAGCAGCATCGGCACGCTTTTCACGTCGTTTGGTAGCAATCCACGCGCGCGTTCTGCCAAAAGCACCATTTGCATGCATATCGTGTGGTTTTGCAGAAAACTGCGTCCGCGTCTACCAAAAGATGCATGTGCATGCTTAAAACGCGTTTTGGCACAAATCCATGTGCGGGTGCTAAAAGGAGCAGCATCGGCATGCTTTTCACGTCGTTTGGTAGAAATCCACGCGCGCGTTCTGCCAAAAGCACCATTTGCATGCATATCGTGTGGTTTTGCAGAAAACTGCGTCCGCGTCTACCAAAAGATGCATGTGCATCCTTAAAACGCGTTTTGGCACAAATCCATGTGCGGGTGCTAAAAAGAGCAGCATCGGCATGCTTTTCACGTCGTTTGGTAGAAATCCATGCGCGCGTTCTGCCAAAAGCACGATTTGCATGCATATCGTGTGGTTTTGCAGAAAACTGCGTCCGCGTCTACCAAAAGATGCATGTGCATGCTTAAAACGCGTTTTGGCACAAATCCATGTGCGGGTGCTAAAAAGAGCAGCATCGGCATGCTTTTCACGTCGTTTGGTAGAAATCCACGCGCGCGTTCTGCCAAAAGCACCATTTGCACGCATATCGTGTGGTTTTGCAGAAAACTGCGTCCGCATCTACCAAAAGATGCATGTGCATGCTTAAAACGCGTTTTGGCACAAATCCATGTGCGGGTGCTAAAAAGAGCAGCATCGGCATGCTTTTCACGTCGTTTGGTAGAAATCCACGCGCGCGTTCTGCCAAAAGCACCATTTGCATGCATATCGTGTGGTTTTGTAGAAAACTGCTTCCGCGTCTACCAAAAGATGCATGTGCATGCTTAAAACGCGTTTTGGCACAAATCCATGTGCGGGTGCTAAAAAGAGCAGTATCGGCATGCTTTTCACGTCGTTTGGTAGAAATCCACGCGCGCGTTCTGCCAAAAGCACCATTTGCATGCATATCGTGTGGTTTTGCAGAAAACTACGTCCGCGTCTAGCAAAAGGTGCATGTGCATGCTTAAAACGCGTTTTGGCACAAATTCATGTGCGGGTGCTAAAAAGAGCAGCATCGGCATGCTTTTCACGTCGTTTGGTAGAAATCCACGCGCGCGTTCTGCCAAAAGCACCATTTGCATGCATATCGTGTGGTTTTGCAGAAAACTGCGTCCGCGTCTACCAAAAGCTGCATGTGCATGCTTAAAACGCGTTTTGGCACAAATCCATGTGCGGGTGCTAAAAAGAGCAGCATCGGCATGCTTTTCACGTCGTTTGGTAGAAATCCACGCGCGCGTTCTGCCAAAAGCACCATTTGCACGCATATCGTGTGGTTTTGCAGAAAACTGCGTCCGCGTCTACAAAAAGATGCATGTGCATGCTTAAAACGCGTTTTGGCAGAAATCCATGTGTGGGTGCTAAAAAGAGCAGCATCGGCATGCTTTTCACGTCGTTTGGTAGAAATCCACGCGCGCGTTCTGCCAAAAGCACCATTTGCATGCATATAGTGTGGTTTTGCAGAAAACTGCGTCCGCGTCTACCAAAAGATGCATGTGCATGCTTAAAACGCGTTTTGGCACAAATTCATGTGCGGGTGCTAAAAAGAGCAGCATCGGCATGCTTTTCACGTCGTTTGGTAGAAATCCACGGGCGCGTTCTGCCAAAAGCACCATTTGCATGCATATCGTGTGGTTTTGCAGAAAACTGCGTCCGCGTCTACCAAAAGACGCATGTGCATGATTAAAACGCGTTTTGGCACAAATCCATGTGCGGGTGCTAAAAAGAGCAGCATCGGCATGCTTTTCACGTCGTTTGGTAGAAATCCACGCACGCGTTCTGCCAAAAGCACCATTTGCAAGCATATCGTGTGGTTTTGCAGAAAACTGCGTCCGCGTCTACCAAAAGATGCATGTGCATGCTTAAAACGCGTTTTGGCACAAATACTTGTGCGGGTGCTAAAAAGAGCAGCATCGGCATGCTTTTCACGTCGTTTGGCAAAAATCCACGCGCGCGTTCTGCCAAAAGCACCATTTGCATGCGTATCGTGTGGTTTTGCAGAAAACTGCGTCCGCGTCTACCAAAGATGCATGTGCATGCTTAAAACGCGTTTTGGCACAAATCCATGTGCGGGTGCTAAAAAGAGCAGCATCGGCATGCTTTTCACGTCGTTTGGTAGAAATCCACGCGCGCGTTCTCCCAAAAGCACCATTTGCATGCATATCGTGTGGTTTTGCAGAAAACTGCGTCCGCGTCTACCAAAAGATGCATGTGCATGCTTAAAACGCGTTTTGGCACAAATCCATGTGCGGGTGCTAAAAAGAGCAGCATCGGCATGCTTTTCACGTCGTTTGGCAAAAATCCACGCGCGCATCCTGCCAAAAGCACCATTTGCACTCATATCGTGTGGTTTTGCAGAAAACTGCGTCCGCGTCTACCAAAATATGCATGCCCATGCTTAAAACGCGTTTTGGCACAAATCCATGTGCGGGTGCTAAAAAGAGCAGCATCGGCATGCTTTTCACGTCGTTTGGTAGAAATCCACGCGCGCGTTCTGCCAAAAGCACCATTTGCATGCATATCGTGTGGTTTTGCAGAAAACTGCGTCCGCGTCTACCAAAAGATGCATGTGCATGCTTAAAACGCGTTTTGGCACACATCCATGTTCGGGTGCTAAAAAGAGCAGCTTCGGCATGATTTTCACGTCGTTTGGTAGAAATCCACGCGCGCATTCTGCCAAAAGTACCATTTGCATGCATATCGTGTGGTTTTGCAGAAAACTGCGTCCGCGTCTACCAAAAGATGCATGTGCATGCTTAAAACGCGTTTTGGCACAAATCCATGTGCGGGTGCTAAAAAGAGCAGCATCGGCATGCTTTTCACGTCGTTTGGTAGAAATCCACGCGCGCGTTCTGCCAAAAGCACCATTTGCATGCATATCGTGTGGTTTTGCAGAAAACTGCGTCCGCGTCTACCAAAAGATGCATGTGCATGCTTAAAACGCGTCTTGGCACAAATCCATGTGCGGGTGCTAAAAAGAGCTGCATCGGCATGCTTTTCACGTCGTTTGGTAGAAATCACGCGCGCGTTCTGCCAAAAGCACCATTTGCATGCATATCGTGTGGTTTTGCAGAAAACTGCGTCCGCGTCTACCAAAAGATGCTTGTGCATGCTTAAAACGTGTTTTCGCACAAATCCAAGTGCGGGTGCTAAAAAGAGCAGCATCGGCATGCTTTTCACGTCGTTTGGTAGAAGTCCACGTGCGCGTTCTGCCAAAAGCACCATTTGCATGCATATCGTGTGGTTTTGCAGAAAACTGCGTCCGCGTCTACCAAAAGATGCATGCGCATGCTTAAAACGCGTTTTGGCACAAATCCATGTGCGGGTGCTAAAAAGAGCAGCATCGGCATGCTTTTAACGTCGTTTGGTAGAAATCCACGCGCGCGTTCTTGCCAAAAGCACCATTTGCATGCATATCTTGTGGTTTTGCAGAAAACTGCGTCCGCGTCTACCAAAAGATGCATGTGCATACTTAAAACGCGTTTTGGCACAAATCCATGTGCGGGTGCTAAAAAGAGCAGCATCGGCATGCTTTTCACGTCGTTTGGTAGAAATCCACGCGCGCGTTCTGCCAAAAGCACCATTTGCAAGCATATCGTGTGGTTTTGCAGAAAACTGCGTCCGTGTCTACCAAAAGATGCATGTGCATGCTTAAAACGCGTTTTGGCACAAATCCATGTGCGGGTGCTAAAAAGTGCAGCATCGGCATGCTTTTCACGTCGTTTGGTAGAAATCCACGCGCGCGTTCTGCCA
The DNA here is from genome assembly GCF_050947875.1 of Dermacentor variabilis. NCBI lineage: Eukaryota > Metazoa > Arthropoda > Arachnida > Ixodida > Ixodidae > Dermacentor > Dermacentor variabilis. The sequence continues at coordinate 19,438 of NW_027460842.1, forward strand.
AAAGCACCATTTGAACGCATATCGTGTGGTTTTGCAGAAAACTGCGTCCGCGTCTACCAAAAGATGCATGTGCATGCTTAAAACGCGTTTTGGCACAAATCCATGTGCGGGTGCTAAAAAGAGCAGCATCGGCATGCTTTTCACGTCGTTTGGTAGAAATCCACGCGCGCGTTCTGCCAAAAGCACCATTTGCATGCATATCGTGTGGTTTTGCAGAAAACTGCGTCCGCGTCTACCAAAAGATGCATGTGCATGCTTAAAACGCGTTTTGGCACAAATCCATGTGCGGGTGCTAAAAAGAGCAGCATCGGCATGCTTTTCACGTCGTTTGGCAAAAATCCACGCGCGCATTCTGCCAAAAGCACCATTTGCATGCATATCGTGTGGTTTTGCAGAAAACTGCGTCCGCGTCTACCAAAAGATGCATGCCCATGCTTAAAACGCGTTTTGGCACAAATCCATGTGCGGGTGCTAAAAAGAGCAGCATCGGCATGCTTTTCACGTCGTTTGGTAGAAATCCACGCGCGCGTTCTGCCAAAAGCACCATTTGCATGCATATCGTGTGGTTTTGCAGAAAACTGCGTCCGCGTCTACCAAAAGATGCATGTGCATGCTTAAAACGCGTTTTGGCACACATCCATGTGCGGGTGCTAAAAAGAGCAGCTTCGGCATGATTTTCACGTCGTTTGGTAGAAATCCACGCGCGCATTCTGCCAAAAGTACCATTTGCATGCATATCGTGTGGTTTTGCAGAAAACTGCGTCCGCGTCTACCAAAAGATGCATGTGCATGCTTAAAACGCGTTTTGGCACAAATCCATGTGCGGGTGCTAAAAAGAGCAGCATCGGCATGCTTTTCACGTCGTTTGGTAGAAATCCACGCGCGCGTTCTGCCAAAAGCACCATTTGCATGCATATCGTGTGGTTTTGCAGAAAACTGCGTCCGCGTCTACCAAAAGATGCATGTGCATGCTTAAAACGCGTCTTGGCACAAATCCATGTGCGGGTGCTAAAAAGAGCTGCATCGGCATGCTTTTCACGTCGTTTGGTAGAAATCACGCGCGCGTTCTGCCAAAAGCACCATTTGCATGCATATCGTGTGGTTTTGCAGAAAACTGCGTCCGCGTCTACCAAAAGATGCTTGTGCATGCTTAAAACGCGTTTTCGCACAAATCCAAGTGCGGGTGCTAAAAAGAGCAGCATCGGCATGCTTTTCACGTCGTTTGGTAGAAATCCACGTGCGCGTTCTGCCAAAAGCACCATTTGCATGCATATCGTGTGGTTTTGCAGAAAACTGCGTCCGCGTCTACCAAAAGATGCATGCGCATGCTTAAAACGCGTTTTGGCACAAATCCATGTGCGGGTGCTAAAAAGAGCAGCATCGGCATGCTTTTAACGTCGTTTGGTAGAAATCCACGCGCGCGTTCTTGCCAAAAGCACCATTTGCATGCATATCTTGTGGTTTTGCAGAAAACTGCGTCCGCGTCTACCAAAAGATGCATGTGCATGCTTAAAACGCGTTTTGGCACAAATCCATGTGCGGGTGCTAAAAAGAGCAGCATCGGCATGCTTTTCACGTCGTTTGGTAGAAATCCACGCGCGCGTTCTGCCAAAAGCACCATTTGCAAGCATATCGTGTGGTTTTGCAGAAAACTGCGTCCGTGTCTACCAAAAGATGCATGTGCATGCTTAAAACGCGTTTTGGCACAAATCCATGTGCGGGTGCTAAAAAGTGCAGCATCGGCATGCTTTTCACGTCGTTTGGTAGAAATCCACGCGCGCGTTCTGCCAAAAGCACCATTTGCACGCATATCGTGTGGTTTTGCAGAAAACTGCGTCCGCGTCTACCAAAAGATGCATGTGCATGCTTAAAACGCGTTTTGGCACAAATCCATGTGCGGGTGCTAAAAGAGCAGCATCGGCATGCTTTTCACGTCGTTTGGTAGAAATCCACGCGCGCGTTCTGCCAAAAGCTCCATTTGCATGCATATCGTGTGGTTTTGCAGAAAACTGCGTCCGCGTCTACCAAAAGATGCATGTGCATGCTGAAAACGCGTTTTGGCACAAATCCATGTGCGGGTGCTAAAAAGAGCAGCATCCGCATGCTTTTCACGTCGTTTGGTAGAAATCCACGCGCGCGTTCTTGCCAAAAGCACAATTTGCATGCATATCGTGTGGTTTTGCAGAAAACTGCGTCCGCGTCTACCAAATGATGCATGCGCATGCTTAAAACGCGTTTTGGCACAAATCCATGTGCGGGTGCTAAAAAGAGCAGCATCGGCATGCTTTTCACGTCGTTTGGTGGAAATCCACGCGCGCGTTCTGCCAAAACCACCATTTGCATGCATGTCGTGTGGTTTTGCAGAAAACTGCGTCCGCGTCTACCAAAAGATGCATGTGCATGCTTAAAACGCGTTTTGGCACAAATCCATGTGCGGGTGCTAAAAAGAGCAGCATCGGCATGCTTTTCACGTCGTTTGGTAGAAATCGCGCGCGCGTTCTGCCAAAAGCACCATTTGCATGCATATCGTGTGGTTTTGCAGAAAACTGCGTCCGCGTCTACCAAAAGATGCATGCGCATGCTTAAAACGCGTTTTGGCACAAATCCATGTGCGGGTGCTAAAAAGAGCAGCATCGGCATGCTTTTCACGTCGTTTGGTAGAAATCCACGCGCGCGTTCTGCCAAAAGCACCATTTGCATGCATATCGTGTGGTTTTGCAGAAAACTGCGTCCGCGTCTACCAAAAGATGCATGCGCATGCTTAAAACGCGTTTTGGCGAAAATCCATGTGCGGGTGCTAAAAAGAGCAGCATCGGCATTCTTTTCACGTCGTTTGGTAGAAATCCACGCGCGCGTTCTGCCAAAAGCACCATTTGCATGCATATCGTGTGGTTTTGCAGAAAACTGCGTCCGCGTCTACCAAAAGATGCATGTGCATGCTTAAAACGCGTTTTGGCACAAATCCATGTGCGGGTGCTAAAAAGAGCAGCATCGGCATGCTTTTCACGTCGTTTGGTAGAAATCCACGCGCGCGTTCTGGCAAAAGCACCATTTGCATGCATATCGTGTGGTTTTGCAGAAAACTGCGTCCGCGTCTACCAAAAGATGCATGCGCATGCTTAAAACGCGTTTTGGCACAAATCCATGTGCGGGTGCTAAAAAGAGCAGCATCGGCATGCTTTTCACGTCGTTTGGTAGAAATCCACGCGCGCGTTCTGCCAAAAGCACCATTTGCATGCATATCGTGTGGTTTTGAAGAAAACTGCGTCCGCGTCTACCAAAAGATGCATGTGCATGCTTAAAACGCGTTTTCGCACAAATCCGTGTGCGGGTGCTAAAAAGAGCAGCATCGGCATGCTTTTCACGTGGTTTGGTAGAAAAACACGCGCGCGTTTTGCCAAAAGCACCATTTGCATGCATATCGTGTGGTTTTGCAGAAAACTGCGTCCGCGTCTACCAAAAGATGCATGCGCATGCTTAAAACGCATTTTGGCACAAATCCATGTGCGGGTGCTAAAAACAGCAGCATCGGCATGCTTTTCACGTCGTTTGGTAGAAATCCACGCGCGCGTTCTGCCAAAAGCACCATTTGCATGCATATCGTGTGGTTTTGGAGAAAACTGCGTCCGCGTCTACCAAAAGATGCATGCGCATGCTTAAAACGCGTTTTGGCACAAATCCATGTGCGGGTGCTAAAAAGAGCAGCATCGGCATGCTTTTCACGTCGTTTGGTAGAAATCCACGCGCGCGTTCTCAAAAAGCACCATTTGCATGCATATCGTGTGGTTTTGCAGAAAACTGCGTCCGCATCTACCAAAAGATGCATACGCATGCTTAAAACGCGTTTTGGCACAAATCCATGTGCGGGTGCTAAAAAGAGCAGCATCGGCATGCTTTTCACGTCGTTTGGTGGAAATCCACGCGCGCATTCTGCCAAAAGCACCATTTGCATGCATATCGTGGGGTTTTGCAGAAAACTGCGTCCGCGTCTACCAAATGATGCATCCGCATGCTTAAAACGCGTTTTGGCACAAATCCATGTGCGGGTGCTAAAAAGAGCAGCATCGGCATGCTTTTCACGTCGTTTGGTGGAAATCCACGCGCGCGTTCTGCCAAAAGCACCATTTGCATGCATATCGTGTGGTTTTGCAGAAAACTGCGTCCGCGTCTACCAAAAGATTTATGTGCATGCTTAAAACGCGTTTTGGCACAAATCCATGTGCGGGTGCTAAAAAGAGCAGCATCGGCATGCTTTTCACGTCGTTTGGTTGAAATCCACGCGCGCGTTCTGCCAAAAGCACCATTTGCATGCATATCGTGTGGTTTTGTAGAATACTGCGTCCGCGTCTATCAATAGATGCATGCGCATGCTTAAAACGCGTTTTGGCACAAATTCATGTGCGGGTGCTAAAAAGAGCAGCATCGGCATGCTTTTCACGTCGTTTGGTAGAAATCCACGCGCGTGTTCTGCCAAAAGCACCATTTGCATGCATATTGTGGGGTTTTGCAGAAAACTGCGTCCGCGTCTACCAAAAGATGCATGCGCATGCTTAAAACGCGTTTTGGCACAAATCCATGTGCGGGTGCTAAAAAGAGCAGCATCGGCATGCTTTTCACGTCGTTTGGTAGAAATCTACGCGCGCGTTCTGCCAAAAGCACCATTTGCATGCATATCGTGTGGTTTTGAAGAAAACTGCGTCCGCGTCTACCAAAAGATGCATGTGCATGCTTAAAACGCGTTTTCGCACAAATCCGTGTGCGGGTGCTAAAAAGAGCAGCATCGGCATGCTTTTCACGTGGTTTGGTAGAAATCCACGCGCGCGTTTTGCCAAAAGCACCATTTGCATGCATATCGTGTGGTTTTGCAGAAAACTGCGTCCGCGTCTACCAAAAGATGCATGCGCATGCTTAAAACGCATTTTGGCACAAATCCATGTGCGGGTGCTAAAAAAAGCAGCATCGGCATGCTTTTCACGTCGTTTGGTAGTAATCCACGCGCGCGTTCTGCCAAAAGCACCATTTGCATGCATATCGTGTGGTTTTGCAGAAAACTGCGTCCGTGTCTACCAAAAGATGCATGTGCATGCTTAAAACGCGTTTTGGCACAAATCCATGTCTGGGTGCTAAAAAGAGCAGCATCGGCATGCTTTTCACGTCGTTTGGTAGAAATCCACGCGCGCGTTCTGCCAAAAGCACCATTTGCATGCTTATCGTGTGGTTTTGCAGAAAACTGCGTCCGCGTCTATCAAAAGATGCATGCGCATGCTTAAAACGCGTTTTGGCACAAATTCATGTGCGGGTGCTAGAAAGAGCAGCATCGGCATGCTTTTCACGTCGTTTGGTAGAAATCCACGCGCGCGTTCTGCCAAAAGCACCATTTGCATGCATATCGTGTGGTTTTGCAGAAAACTGCGTCCGCGTCTACCAAAAGATGCATGCGCAAGCTTAAAACGCGTTTTGGCACAAATCCATGTGCGGGTGCTAAAAAGAGCAGCATCGGCATGCTTTTCACGTCTTTTGGTAGAAATCCACGCGCGCGTTCTGCCAAAAGCACCATTTGCATGCATATCGTGTGGTTTTGAAGAAAACTGCGTCCGCGTCTACCAAAAGATGCATGTGCATGCTTAAAACGCGTTTTCGCACAAATCCGTGTGCGGGTGCTAAAAAGAGCAGCATCGGCATGCTTTTCACGTGGTTTGGTAGAAATACACGCGCGCGTTTTGCCAAAAGCACCATTTGCATGCATATCGTGTGGTTTTGCAGAAAACTGCGTCCGCGTCTACCAAAAGATGCATGCGCAAGCTTAAAACGCGTTTTGGCACAAATCCATGTGCGGGTGCTAAAAAGAGCAGCATCGGCATGCTTTTCACGTCGTTTGGTAGAAATCTACGCGCGCGTTCTGCCAAAAGCACCATTTGCATGCATATCGTGTGGTTTTGAAGAAAACTGCGTCCGCGTCTACCAAAAGATGCATGTGCATGCTTAAAACGCGTTTTCGCACAAATCCGTGTGCGGGTGCTAAAAAGAGCAGCATCGGCATGCTTTTCACGTGGTTTGGTAGAAATCCACGCGCGCGTTTTGCCAAAAGCACCATTTGCATGCATATCGTGTGGTTTTGCAGAAAACTGCGTCCGCGTCTACCAAAAGATGCATGCGCATGCTTAAAACGCATTTTGGCACAAATCCATGTGCGGGTGCTAAAAACAGCAGCATCGGCATGCTTTTCACGTCGTTTGGTAGAAATCCACGCGCGCGTGCTGCCAAAAGCACCATTTGCATGCATATCGTGTGGTTTTGCAGAAAACTGCGTCCGCGTCTACCAAAAGATGCATGCGATTGCTTAAAACGCGTTTTGGCACAAATCCATGTGCGGGTGCTAAAAAGAGCAGCATCGGCATGCTTTTCACGTCGTTTGGTAGAAATCCACGCGCGCGTTCTGCCAAAAGCACCATTTGCATGCATATCGTGTGGTTTTGCAGAAAACTGCGTCCGCGTCTATCAAAAGATGCATGCGCATGCTTAAAACGCGTTTTGGCACAAATCCATGTGCGGGTGCTAAAAAGAGCAGCATCGGCATGCTTTTCACGTCGTTTGGTAGAAATCCACGCGCGCGTTCTGCCAAAAGCACCATTTGCATGCATATCGTGTGGTTTTGCAGAAAACTGCGTCCGCGTCTACCAAAAGATGCATGCGCATGCTTAAAACGCGTTTTGGCACAAATCCATGTGCGGGTGCTAAAAAGAGCAGCATCGGCATGCTTTTCACGTCGTTTGGTAGAAATCCACGCGCGCGTTCTGCCAAAAGCACCATTTGCATGCATATCGTGTGGTTTTTCAGAAAACTGCGTCCGCGTCTACCAAAAGATGCATGTGCATGCTTAAAACGCGTTTTCGCACAAATCCATGTGCGGGTGCTAAAAAGAGCAGCATCGGCATGCTTTTCACGTGGTTTGGTAGAAATTCACGCGCGCGTTTTGCCAAAAGCACCATTTGCATGCATATCGTGTGGTTTTGCAGAAAACTGCGTCCGCGTCTACCAAAAGATGCATGCGCATGCTTAAAACGCATTTTGGCACAAATCCATGTGCGGGTGCTAAAAACAGCAGCATCGGCATGCTTTTCACGTCGTTTGGTAGAAATCCACGCGCGCGTTCTGCCAAAAGCACCATTTGCATGCATATCGTGTGATCTTGGAGAAAACTGCGTCCGCGTCTACCAAAAGATGCATGCGCATGCTTAAAACGCGTTTTGGCACAAATTCATGTGCGGGTGCTAAAAAGAGCAGCATCGGCATGCTTTTCACGTCGTTTGGTAGAAATCCACGCGCGCGTTCTGCCAAAAGCACCATTTGCATGCATATCGTGTGGTTTTGCAGAAAACTGCGTCCGCGTCTACCAAAAGATGCATGCGCATGCTTAAAACGCGTTTTGGCACAAATCCATGTGCGGGTGCTAAAAAGAGCAGCATCGGCATGCTTTTCACGTCGTTTGGTAGGAATCCACGCGCGCGTTCTGCTAAAAGCACCATTTGCATGCATATCGTGTGGTTTTGCAGAAAACTGCGTCCGCGTCTACCAAAAGATGCATGTGCATGCTTAAAACGCGTTTTGGCACAAATCCATGTGCGGGTGCTAAAAAGAGCAGCATCGGCATGCTTTTCACGTCGTTTGGTAGAAATCCACGCGCGTTCTGCCAAAAGCACCATTTGCATGCATATCGTGTGGTTTTGCTGAAAACTGCGTCCGCGTCTACCAAAAGATGCATGCGCATGCTTAAAACGCGTTTTGGCACAAATCCATGTGCGGGTGCTAAAAAGAGCAGCATCGGCATGCTTTTCACGTCGTTTGGTAGAAATCCACGCGCGCGTTCTGCCAAAAGCACCATTTGCATGCACGTCGTGTGGTTTTGCAGAAAACTGTGTCCGCGTCTACCAAAAGATGCATGTGCATGCTCAAAACGCGTTTTGGCACAAATCCTTGTGCGGGTGCTAAAAAGAGCAGCATCGGCATGCTTTCCACGTCGTTTGGTAGAAATCCACGCGCGCGTTCTGCCAAAAGCACCATTTGCATGCATATCGTGTGGTTTTGCAGAAAACTGCGTCCGCGTCTCCCAAAAGATGCATGCGCATGCTTAAAACGCGTTTTGGCACAAATCCATGTGCGGGTGCTAAAAAGAGCAGCATCGGCATGCTTTTCACGTCGTTTGGTAGAAATCCACGCGCGCGTTCTGCCAAAAGCACCATTTGCATGCATATCGTGTGGTTTTGCAGAAAACTGCGTCAACGTCTACCAAAAGATGCATGCGCATGCTTAAAACGCGTTTTGGCACAAATCCATGTGCGGGTGATAAAAAGAGCAGCATCGGCATGCTTTTCACGTCGTTTGGTAGAAATCCACGCGCGCGTTCTGCCAAAAGCACCATTTGCATGCATATCATGTGGTTTTGCAGAAAACTGCGTCCGCGTCTACCAAAAGATGCATGCGCATGCTTAAAACGCGTTTTGGCACAAATCCATGTGCGGGTGCTAAAAAGAGCAGCATCGGCATGCTTTTCACGTCGTTTGGTCGAAATCCACGCGCGCGTTCTGCCAAAAGCTCCATTTGCATGCATATCGTGTGGTTTTGCAGAAAACTGCGTCCGCGTGTACCAAAAGATGCATGCGCATGCTTAAAACGCGTTTTGGCACAAATCCATGTCCGGGTGCTAAAAAGAGCAGCATCGGCATGCTTTTCACGTCGTTTGGTAGAAATCCACGCGCGCGTTCTGCCAAAAGCACCATTTGCATGCATATCGTGTGGTTTTGCAGAAAACTGCGTCCGCGTCTACCAAAAGATGCATGCGCATGCTTAAAACGCGTTTTCGCACAAATCCATGTGCGGGTGCTAAAAAGAGCAGCATCGGCATGCTTTTCACGTCGTATGGTAGAAATCCACGCGCGCGTTCTGCCAAAAGCACCATTTGCATGCATATCGTGTGGTTTTGCAGAAAACTGCGTCCGCGTCTACCGAAAGATGCATGCGCATGCTTAAAACGTGTTTTGGCACAAATCCATGTGCGGGTGCTAAAAAGAGCAGCATCGGCATGCTTTTCACGTCGTTTGGTAGAAATCCACGCGCGCGTTCTGCCAAAAGCACCATTTGCATGCATATCGTGTGGTTTTGCAGAAAACTGCGTCCGCGTCTCCCAAAAGATGCATGCGCATGCTTAAAACGCGTTTTGGCACAAATCCATGTGCGGGTGCTAAAAAGAGCAGCATCGGCATGCTTTTCACGTCGTTTGGTAGAAATCCACGCGCGCGTTCTGCCAAAAGCACCATTTGCATGCATATCGTGTGGTTTTGCAGAAAACTGCGTCCGCGTCTACCAAAAGATGCATGCGCATGCTTAAAACGCGTTTTGGCACAAATCCATGTGCGGGTGGTAAAAAGAGCAGCATCGGCATGCTTTTCACGTCGTATGGTAGAAATCCACGCGCGCGTTCTGCCAAAAGCACCATTTGCATGCATATCGTGTGGTTTTGCAGAAAACTGCGTCCGCGTCTACCAAAAGATGCATGTGCATGCGTAAAACGCGTTTTGGCACAAATCCATGTGCGGGTGCTAAAAAGAGTAGCATCGGCATGCTTTTCACGTCGTTCGGTAGAAATCCACGCGCGAATTCTGCCAAAAGCACCATTTGCATGCATATCGTGTGGTTTTGCAGAAAACTGCGTCCGCGTCTACCAAAAGATGCATGTGCATGCTTAAAACGCGTTTTGGCACAAACCCATGTGCGGGTGCTAAAAAGAGCAGCATCGGCATGCTTTTCACGTCGTTTGGTAGAAATCCACGCGCGCATTCTGCCAGAAGCACCATTTGCATGCATATCGTGTGGTTTTGCAGAAAACTGCGTCCGCGTCTACCAAAAGATGCATGCGCATGCTTAAAACGCGTTTTGGCACAAATTCATGTGCGGGTGCTAAAAAAGAGCAGCATCGGCATGCTTTTCACGTCGTTTGGTAGAAATCCAAGCGGCGTTCTGCCAAAAGCACCATTTGCATGCATATCGTGTGGTTTTGCAGAAAACTGCGTCCGCGTCTACCAAAAGATGCATGAGCATGCTTAAAACGCGTTTTGGCACAAATCCATGTGCGGGTGCTAAAAAGAGCAGCATCGGCATGCTTTTCACGTCGTTTGGTAGAAATCCACGCGCGAGTTCTGCCAAAAGCACCATTTGCATGCATATCGTGTAGTTTTGCACAAAACTGCGTCCGCGTCTACGAAAAAATGCATGTGCATGCTTAAAACGCGTTTTGGCACAAATCCATGTGCGGGTGCTAAAAAGAGCAGCATCGGCATGCTTTTCACGTCATTTGGTAGAAATCCACGCGCGCGTTCTGCCAAAAGCACCATTTGCATGCATATCGTGTGGTTTTGCAGAAAACTGCGTCCGCGTCTACCAAAAGATGCATGCGCATGCTTAAAACGCGTTTTGGCACAAATACATGTGCGGGGGCTAAAAAGAGCAGCATCGGCATGCTTTTCACGTCGTTTGGTAGAAATCCACGCGCGCGTTCTTCCAAAAGCACCATTTGCATGCATATCGTGTGGTTTTGCAGAAAACTGCGTCCGCGTCTACCAAAAGATGCATGCGCATGCTTAAAACGCGTTTTGGCACAAATCCATGTGCGGGTGCTAAAAAGAGCAGCATCGGCATGCTTTTCACGTCGTTTGGTAGAAATCCAAGCGCGCGTTCTGCCAAAAGCACCATTTGCATGCATATCGTGTGGTTTTGCAGAAAACTGCGTCCGCGTCTCCCAAAAGATGCATGCGCATGCTTAAAACGCGTTTTGGCACAAATCCATGTGCGGGTGCTAAAAAGAGCAGCATCGGCATGCTTTTCACGTCGTTTGGTAGAAATCCACGCGCGCGTTCTGCCAAAAGCACCATTTGCATGCATATCGTGTGGTTTTGCAGAAAACTGCGTCCGCGTCTACCAAAAGATGCATGCGCATGCTTAAAACGCGTTTTGGCACAAATTCATGTGCGGGTGATAAAAAGAGCAGCATCGGCATGCTTTTCACGTCGTATGGTAGAAATCCACGCGCGCGTTCTGCCAAAAGCACCATTTGCATGCATATCGTGTGGTTTTGCAGAAAACTGCGTCCGCGTCTACCAAAAGATGCATGTGCATGCTTAAAACGCGTTTTGGCACAAATCCATGTGCGGGTGCTAAAAAGAGCAGCATCGGCATGCTTTTCACGTCGTTTGGTAGAAATCCACGCGCGCGTTCTGCCAAAAGCACCATTTGCATGCATATCGCGTGGTTTTGCAGAAAACTGCGTCCGCGTCTACCAAAAGATGCATGCGCATGCTTAAAACGCGTTTTGGCACAAATCCATGTGCGGGTGCTAAAAAGAGCAGCAGCGGCATGCTTTTCACGTCGTATGGTAGAAATCCACGCGCGCGTTCTGCCAAAAGCACCATTTAAATGCATGTCGTGTGGTTTTGCAGAAAACTGCGTCCGCGTCTACCGAAAGATGCATGCGCATGCTTAAAACGCGTTTTGGCACAAATCCATGTGCGGGTGCTAAAAAGAGCAGCATCGGCATGCTTTTCACGTCGTTTGGTAGAAATCCACGCGCGCGTTCTGCCAAAAGCACCATTTGCATGCATATCGTGTGGTTTTGCAGAAAACTGCGTCCGCGTCTACCAAAAGATGCATGCGCATGCTTAAAACGCGTTTTGGCACAAATCCATGTGCGGGTGCTAAAAAGAGCAGCATCGGCATGCTTTTCACGTCGGTTTGGTAGAAATCCACGCGCGCGTTCTGCCAAAAGTACCATTTGCATGCATATCGTGTGGTTTTGCAGAAAACTGCGTCCGCGTCTCCCAAAAGATGCATGCGCATGCTTAAAACGCGTTTTGGCACAAATCCATGTGCGGGTGCTAAAAAGAGCAGCATCGGCATGCTTTTCACGTCGTTTGGTAGAAATCCACGGGCGCGTTCTGCCAAAAGCACCATTTGCATGCATATCGTGTGGTTTTGCAGAAAACTGCGTCCGCGTCTACCAAAAGATGCATGCGCATGCTTAAAACGCGTTTTGGCACAAATTCATGTGCGGGTGATAAAAAGAGCAGCATCGGCATGCTTTTCACGTCGTATGGTAGAAATCCACGCGCGCGTTCTGCCAAAAGCACCATTTGCATGCATATCGTGTGGTTTTGCAGAAAACTGCGTCCGCGTCTACCAAAAGATGCATGTGCATGCTTAAAACGCGTTTTGGCACAAATCCATGTGCGGGTGCTAAGAAGAGCAGCATCGGCATGCTTTTCACGTCGTTTGGTAGAAATCCACGCGCGCGTTCTGCCAAAAGCACCATTTGCATGCATATCGTGTGGTTTTGCAGAAAACTGCGTCCGCGTCTACCAAAAGATGCATGCGCATGCTTAAAACGCGTTTTGGCACAAATCCATGTGCGGGTGCTAAAAAGAGCAGCATCGGCATGCTTTTCACGTCGTATGGTAGAAATCCACGCGCGCGTTCTGCCAAAAGCACCATTTAAATGCATGTTGTGTGGTTTTGCAGAAAACTGCGTCCGCGTCTACCAAAAGATGCATGCGCATGCTTAAAACGCGTTTTGGCACAAATCCATGTGCGGGTGCTAAAAAGAGCAGCATCGGCATGCTTTTCACGTCGTTTGGTAGAAATCCACGCGCGCGTTCTGCCAAAAGCACCATTTGCATGCATATCGTGTGGTTTTGCAGAAAACTGCGTCCGCGTCTACCAAAAGATGCATGTGCATGCTTAAAACGCGTTTTGGCACAAATCCATGTGCGGGTGCTAAGAAGAGCAGCATCGGCATGCTTTTCACGTCGTTTGGTAGAAATCCACGCGCGCGTTCTGCCAAAAGCACCATTTGCATGCATATCGTGTGGTTTTGCAGAAAACTGCGTCCGCGTCTACCAAAAGATGCATGCGCATGCTTAAAACGCGTTTTGGCACAAATCCATGTGCGGGTGCTAAAAAGAGCAGCATCGGCATGCTTTTCACGTCGTATGGTAGAAATCCACGCGCGCGTTCTGCCAAAAGCACCATTTAAATGCATGTTGTGTGGTTTTGCAGAAAACTGCGTCCGCGTCTACCAAAAGATGCATGCGCATGCTTAAAACGCGTTTTGGCACAAATCCATGTGCGGGTGCTAAAAAGAGCAGCATCGGCATGCTTTTCACGTCGTTTGGTAGAAATCCAAGCGCGCGTTCTGCCAAAAGCACCATTTGCATGCATATCGTGTGGTTTTGCAGAAAACTGCGTCCGCGTCTCCCAAAAGATGCATGCGCATGCTTAAAACGCGTTTTGGCACAAATTCATGTGCGGGTGCTAAAAAGAGCAGCATCGGCATGCTTTTCACGTCGTTTGGTAGAAATCCACGCGCGCGTTCTGCGAAAAGCACCATTTGCATGCATATCGTGTGGTTTTGCAGAAAACTGCGTCCGCGTCTACCAAAAGATGCATGCGCATGCTTAAAACGCGTTTTGGCACAAATTCATGTGCGGGTGATAAAAAGAGCAGCATCGGCATGCTTTTCACGTCGTATGGTAGAAATCCACGCGCGCGTTCTGCCAAAAGCACCATTTGCATGCATATCGTGTGGTTTTGCAGAAAACTGCGTCCGCGTCTACCAAAAGATGCATGTGCATGCTTAAAACGCGTTTTGGCACAAATCCATGTGCGGGTGCTAAAAAGAGCAGCATCGGCATGCTTTTCACGTCGTTTGGTAGAAATACACGCGCGCGTTCTGCCAAAAGCACCATTTGCATGCATATCGTGTGGTTTTGCAGAAAACTGCGTCCGCGTCTACCAAAAGATGCATGCGCATGCTTAAAACGCGTTTTGGCACAAATCCATGTGCGGGTGCTAAAAAGAGCAGCATCGGCATGCTTTTCACGTCGTATGGTAGAAATCCACGCGCGCGTTCTGCCAAAAGCACCATTTAAATGCATGTCGTGTGGTTTTGCAGAAAACAGCGTCCGCGTCTACCGAAAGATGCATGCGCATGCTTAAAACGCGTTTTGGCACAAATCCATGTGCGTGTGCTAAAAAGAGCAGCATCGGCATGCTTTTCACGTCGTTTGGTAGAAATCCACGCGCGCGTTCTGCCAAAAGCACCATTTGCATGCATATCGTGTGGTTTTGCAGAAAACTGCGTCCGCGTCTACCAAAAGATGCATGCGCATGCTTAAAACGCGTTTTGGCACAAATCCATGTGCGGGTGCTAAAAAGAGCAGCATCGGCATGCTTTTCACGTCGTTTGGTAGAAATCCACGCGCGCGTTCTGCCAAAAGCACCATTTGCATGCATATCGTGTGCTTTTGCAGAAAACTGTGTCCGCGTCTACCAAAAGATGCATGTGCATGCTTAAAACGCGTTTTGGCACAAATCCATGTGCGGGTGCTAAAAAGAGCAGCATCGGCATGCTTTTCACGTCGTTTGGTAGAAATCCAAGCGCGCGTTCTGCCAAAAGCACCATTTGCATGCATATCGTGTGGTTTTGCAGAAAACTGCGTCCGCGTCTCCCAAAAGATGCATGCGCATGCTTAAAACGCGTTTTGGCACAAATCCATGTGCGGGTGCTAAAAAGAGCAGCATCGGCATGCTTTTCACGTCGTTTGGTAGAAATCCACGCGCGCGTTCTGCCAAAAGCACCATTTGCATGCATATCGTGTGGTTTTGCAGAAAACTGCGTCCGCGTCTACCAAAAGATGCATGCGCATGCTTAAAACGCGTTTTGGCACAAATTCATGTGCGGGTGATAAAAAGAGCAGCATCGGCATGCTTTTCACGTCGTATGGTAGAAATCCACGCGCGCGTTCTGCCAAAAGCACCATTCGCATGCATATCGTGTGGTTTTGCAGAAAACTGCGTCCGCGTCTACCAAAAGATGCATGTGCATGCTTAAAACGCGTTTTGGCACAAATCCATGTGCGGGTGCTAAAAAGAGCAGCATCGGCATGCTTTTCACGTCGTTTGGTAGAAATCCACGCGCGCGTTCTGCCAAAAGCCCTATTTGCATGCATATCCTGTGGTTTTGCAGAAAACTGCGTCCGCGTCTACCAAAAGATGCATGCGCATGCTTAAAACGCGTTTTTGCACAAATCCATGTGCGGGTGCTAAAAAGAGCAGCATCGGCATGCTTTTCACGTCGTATGGTAGAAATCCACGCGCGCGTTCTGCCAAAAGCACCATTTAAATGCATGTCGTGTGGTTTTGCAGAAAACTGCGTCCGCGTCTACCGAAATATGCATGCGCATGCTTAAAACGCGTGTTGGCACAAATCCATGTGCGGGTGCTAAAAAGAGCAGCATCGGCATGCTTTTCACGTCGTTTGGTAGAAATCCACGCGCGCGTTCTGCCAAAAGCACCATTTGCATGCATATCGTGTGGTTTTGCAGAAAACTGCGTCCGCGTCTACCAAAAGTTGCATGCGCATGCTTAAAACGCGTTTTGGCACAAATCCATGTGCGGGTGCTAAAAAGAGCAGCATCGGCATGCTTTTCACGTCGTTTGGTAGAAATCCACGCGCGCGTTCTGCCAAAAGCACCATTTGCATGCATATCGTGTGGTTTTGCAGAAAACTGCGTCCGCGTCTCCCAAAAGATGCATGCGCATGCTTAAAACGCGTTTTGGCACAAATCCATGTGCGGGTGCTAAAAAGAGCAGCATCGGCATGCTTTTCACGTCGTTTGGTAGAAATCCACGGCGCGTTCTGCCAAAAGCACCATTTGCATGCATATCGTGTGGTTTTGCAGAAAACTGCGTCCGCGTCTACCAAAAGATGCATGCGCATGCTTAAAACGCGTTTTGGCACAAATTCATGTGCGGGTGATAAAAAGAGCAGCATCGGCATGCTTTTCACGTCGTATGGTAGAAATCCACGCGCGCGTTCTGCCAAAAGCACCATTTGCATGCATATCGTGTGGTTTTGCAGAAAACTGCGTCCGCGTCTACCAAAAGATGCATGTGCATGCTTAAAACGCGTTTTGGCACAAATCCATGTGCGGGTGCTAAGAAGAGCAGCATCGGCATGCTTTTCACGTCGTTTGGTAGAAATCCACGCGCGCGTTCTGCCAAAAGCACCGTTTGCATGCATATCGTGTGGTTTTGCAGAAAACTGCGTCCGCGTCTACCAAAAGATGCATGCGCATGCTTAAAACGCGTTTTGGCACAAATCCATGTGCGGGTGCTAAAAAGAGCAGCATCGGCATGCTTTTCACGTCGTATGGTAGAAATCCACGCGCGCGTTCTGCCAAAAACACCATTTAAATGCATGTTGTGTGGTTTTGCAGAAAACTGCGTCCGCGTCTACCAAAAGATGCATGCGCATGCTTAAAACGCGTTTTGGCACAAATCCATGTGCGGGTGCTAAAAAGAGCAGCATCGGCATGCTTTTCACGTCGTTTGGTAGAAATCCACGCGCGCGTTCTGCCAAAAGCACCATTTGCATGCATATCGTGTGGTTTTGCAGAAAACTGCGTCCGCGTCTACCAAAAGATGCATGTGCATGCTTAAAACGCGTTTTGGCACAAATCCATGTGCGGGTGCTAAGAAGAGCAGCATCGGCATGCTTTTCACGTCGTTTGGTAGAAATCCACGCGCGCGTTCTGCCAAAAGCACCATTTGCATGCATATCGTGTGGTTTTGCAGAAAACTGCGTCCGCGTCTACCAAAAGATGCATGCGCATGCTTAAAACGCGTTTTGGCACAAATCCATGTGCGGGTGCTAAAAAGAGCAGCATCGGCATGCTTTTCACGTCGTTTGGTAGAAATCCAAGCGCGCGTTCTGCCAAAAGCACCATTTGCATGCATATCGTGTGGTTTTGCAGAAAACTGCGTCCGCGTCTCCCAAAAGATGCATGCGCATGCTTAAAACGCGTTTTGGCACAAATCCATGTGCGGGTGCTAAAAAGAGCAGCATCGGCATGCTTTTCACGTCGTTTGGTAGAAATCCACGCGCGCGTTCTGCCAAAAGCACCATTTGCATGCATATCGTGTGGTTTTGCAGAAAACTGCGTCCGCGTCTACCAAAAGATGCATGCGCATGCTTAAAACGCGTTTTGGCACAAATTCATGTGCGGGTGATAAAAAGAGCAGCATCGGCATGCTTTTCACGTCGTATGGTAGAAATCCACGCGCGCGTTCTGCCAAAAGCACCATTTGCATGCATATCGTGTGGTTTTGCAGAAAACTGCGTCCGCGTCTACCAAAAGATGCATGTGCATGCTTAAAACGCGTTTTGGCACAAATCCATGTGCGGGTACTAAAAAGAGCAGCATCGGCATGCTTTTCACGTCGTTTGGTAGAAATCCACGCGCGCGTTCTGCCAAAAGCACCATTTGCATGCATATCGTGGGATTTTGCAGAAAACTGCGTCCGCGTCTACCAAAAGATGCATGCGCATGCTTAAAACGCGTTTTGGCACAAATCCATGTGCGGGTGCTAAAAAGAGCAGCATCGGCATGCTTTTCACGTCGTATGGTAGAAATCCACGCGCGCGTTCTGCCAAAAGCACCATTTAAATGCATGTCGTGTGGTTTTGCAGAAAACAGCGTCCGCGTCTACCGAAAGATGCATGCGCATGCTTAAAACGCGTTTTGGCACAAATCCATGTGCGTGTGCTAAAAAGAGCAGCATCGGCATGCTTTTCACGTCGTTTGGTAGAAATCCACGCGCGCGTTCTGCGAAAAGCACCATTTGCATGCATATCGTGTGGTTTTGCAGAAAACTGCGTCCGCGTCTACCAAAAGATGCATGCGCATGCTTAAAACGCGTTTTGGCACAAATCCATGTGCGGGTGCTAAAAAGAGCAGCATCGGCATGCTTTTCACGTCGTTTGGTAGAAATCCACGCGCGCGTTCTGCCAAAAGCACCATTTGCATGCATATCGTGTGCTTTTGCAGAAAACTGTGTCCGCGTCTACCAAAAGATGCATGTGCATGCTTAAAACGCGTTTTGGCACAAATCCATGTGCGGGTGCTAAAAAGAGCAGCATCGGCATGCTTTTCACGTCGTTTGGTAGAAATCCAAGCGCGCGTTCTGCCAAAAGCACCATTTGCATGCATATCGTGTGGTTTTGCAGAAAACTGCGTCCGCGTCTCCCAAAAGATGCATGCGCATGCTTAAAACGCGTTTAGGCACAAATCCATGTGCGGGTGCTAAAAAGAGCAGCATCGGCATGCTTTTCACGTCGTTTGGTAGAAATCCACGCGCGCGTTCTGCCAAAAGCACCATTTGCATGCATATCGTGTGGTTTTGCAGAAAACTGCGTCCGCGTCTACCAAAAGATGCATGCGCATGCTTAAAACGCGTTTTGGCACAAATTCATGTGCGGGTGATAAAAAGAGCAGCATCGGCATGCTTTTCACGTCGTATGGTAGAAATCCACGCGCGCGTTCTGCCAAAAGCACCATTTGCATGCATATCGTGTGGTTTTGCAGAAAACTGCGTCCGCGTCTACCAAAAGATGCATGTGCATGCTTAAAACGCGTTTTGGCACAAATGCATGTGCGGGTGCTAAAAAGAGCAGCATCGGCATGCTTTTCACGTCGTTTGGTAGAAATCCACGCGCGAGTTCTGCCAAAAGCACCATTTGCATGCATATCGTGTGGTTTTGCAGAAAACTGCGTCCGCGTCTACCAAAAGATGCATGTGCATGCTTAAAACGCGTTTTGGCGCAAATTCATGTGCGGGTGCTAAAAAGAGCAGCATCGGCATGCTTTTCACGTCGTTTGGTAGAAATCCACGCGCGCGTTCTGCCAAAAGCACCATTCGCATGCATATCGTGTGGTTTTGCAGAAAACTGCGTCCGCGTCTACCAAAAGATGCATGTGCATGCTTAAAACGCGTTTTGGCACAAATCCATGTGCGGGTGCTAAAAAGAGCAGCATCGGCATGCTTTTCACGTCGTTTGGTAGAAATCCACGCGCGCGTTCTGCCAAAAGCCCTATTTGCATGCATATCCTGTGGTTTTGCAGAAAACTGCGTCCGCGTCTACCAAAAGATGCATGCGCATGCTTAAAACGCGTTTTTGCACAAATCCATGTGCGGGTGCTAAAAAGAGCAGCATCGGCGTGCTTTTCACGTCGTTTGGTAGAAATCCACGCGCGCGTTCTGCCAAAAGCACCATTTCCATGCATATCGTGTGGTTTTGCAGAAAACTGCGTCCGCGTCTACCAAAAGATGCATGTGCATGCTTAAAACGCGTTTTGGCACAAATCCATGTGCGGGTGCTAAAAAGAGCAGCATCGGCATGCTTTTCACGTCGTTTGGTAGAAATCCACGCGCGCGTTCTGCCAAAAGCACCATTTGCATGCATATCGTGTGGTTTTGCAGAAAACTGCGTCCGCGTCTACCAAAAGATGCATGCGCATGCTTAAAACGCGTTTTGGCAGAAATCCATGTGCGGGTGCTAAAAAGAGCAGCATCGGCATGCTTTTCACGTCGTTTGGTAGAAATCCACGCGCGCGTTCTGCCAAAAGCACCATTTGCATGCGTATCGTGTGGTTTTGCAGAAAACAGCGTCCGCGTCTACCGAAAGATGCATGCGCATGCTTAAAACGCGTTTTGGCACAAATCCATGTGCGTGTGCTAAAAAGAGCAGCATCGGCATGCTTTTCACGTCGTTTGGTAGAAATCCACGCGCGCGTTCTGCCAAAAGCACCATTTGCATGCATATCGTGTGGTTTTGCAGAAAACTGCGTCCGCGTCTACCAAAAGATGCATGCGCATGCTTAAAACGCGTTTTGGCACAAATCCATGTGCGTGTGCTAAAAAGAGCAGCATCGGCATGCTTTTCACGTCGTTTGGTAGAAATCCACGCGCGCGTTCTGCCAAAAGCACCATTTGCATGCATATCGTGTGGTTTTGCAGAAAACTGCGTCCGCGTCTACCAAAAGATGCATGCGCATGCTTAAAACGCGTTTTGGCACAAATCCATGTGCGGGTGCTAAAAAGAGCAGCATCGGCATGCTTTTCACGTCGTTTGGTAGAAATCCACGCGCGCGTTCTGCCAAAAGCACCATTTGCATGCATATCGTGTGCTTTTGCAGAAAACTGTGTCCGCGTCTACCAAAAGATGCATGTGCATGCTTAAAACGCGTTTTGGCACAAATCCATGTGCGGGTGCTAAAAAGAGCAGCATCGGCATGCTTTTCACGTCGTTTGGTAGAAATCCAAGCGCGCGTTCTGCCAAAAGCACCATTTGCATGCATATCGTGTGGTTTTGCAGAAAACTGCGTCCGCGTCTCCCAAAAGATGCATGCGCATGCTTAAAACGCGTTTTGGCACAAATCCATGTGCGGGTGCTAAAAAGAGCAGCATCGGCATGCTTTTCACGTCGTTTGGTAGAAATCCACGCGCGCGTTCTGCCAAAAGCACCATTTGCATGCATATCGTGTGGTTTTGCAGAAAACTGCGTCCGCGTCTACCAAAAGATGCATGCGCATGCTTAAAACGCGTTTTGGCACAAATTCATGTGCGGGTGATAAAAAGAGCAGCATCGGCATGCTTTTCACGTCGTATGGTAGAAATCCACGCGCGCGTTCTGCCAAAAGCACCATTTGCATGCATATCGTGTGGTTTTGCAGAAAACTGCGTCCGCGTCTACCAAAAGATGCATGTGCATGCTTAAAACGCGTTTTGGCACAAATCCATGTGCGGGTGCTAAAAAGAGCAGCATCGGCATGCTTTTCACGTCGTTTGGTAGAAATCCACGCGCGAGTTCTGCCAAAAGCACCATTTGCATGCATATCGTGTGGTTTTGCAGAAAACTGCGTCCGCGTCTACCAAAAGATGCATGTGCATGCTTAAAACGCGTTTTGGCGCAAATTCATGTGCGGGTGCTAAAAAGAGCAGCATCGGCATGCTTTTCACGTCGTTTGGTAGAAATCCACGCGCGCGTTCTGCCAAAAGCACCATTCGCATGCATATCGTGTGGTTTTGCAGAAAACTGCGTCCGCGTCTACCAAAAGATGCATGTGCATGCTTAAAACGCGTTTTGGCACAAATCCATGTGCGGGTGCTAAAAAGAGCAGCATCGGCATGCTTTTCACGTCGTTTGGTAGAAATCCACGCGCGCGTTCTGCCAAAAGCCCTATTTGCATGCATATCCTGTGGTTTTGCAGAAAACTGCGTCCGCGTCTACCAAAAGATGCATGCGCATGCTTAAAACGCGTTTTTGCACAAATCCATGTGCGGGTGCTAAAAAGAGCAGCATCGGCATGCTTTTCACGTCGTATGGTAGAAATCCACGCGCGCGTTCTGCCAAAAGCACCATTTAAATGCATGTCGTGTGGTTTTGCAGAAAACTGCGTCCGCGTCTACCGAAAGATGCATGCGCATGCTTAAAACGCGTTTTGGCACAAATCCATGTGCGGGTGCTAAAAAGAGCAGCATCGGCATGCTTTTCACGTCGTTTGGTAGAAATCCACGCGCGCGTTCTGCCAAAAGCACCATTTGCATGCATATCGTGTGGTTTTGCAGAAAACTGCGTCCGCGTCTACCAAAAGTTGCATGCGCATGCTTAAAACGCGTTTTGGCACAAATCCATGTGCGGGTGCTAAAAAGAGCAGCATCGGCATGCTTTTCACGTCGTTTGGTAGAAATCCACGCGCGCGTTCTGCCAAAAGCACCATTTGCATGCATATCGTGTGGTTTTGCAGAAAACTGCGTCCGCGTCTCCCAAAAGATGCATGCGCATGCTTAAAACGCGTTTTGGCACAAATCCATGTGCGGGTGCTAAAAAGAGCAGCATCGGCATGCTTTTCACGTCGTTTGGTAGAAATCCACGGGCGCGTTCTGCCAAAAGCACCATTTGCATGCATATCGTGTGGTTTTGCAGAAAACTGCGTCCGCGTCTACCAAAAGATGCATGCGCATGCTTAAAACGCGTTTTGGCACAAATTCATGTGCGGGTGATAAAAAGAGCAGCATCGGCATGCTTTTCACGTCGTATGGTAGAAATCCACGCGCGTGTTCTGCCAAAAGCACCATTTGCATGCATATCGTGTGGTTTTGCAGAAAACTGCGTCCGCGTCTACCAAAAGATGCATGTGCATGCTTAAAACGCGTTTTGGCACAAATCCATGTGCGGGTGCTAAGAAGAGCAGCATCGGCATGCTTTTCACGTCGTTTGGTAGAAATCCACGCGCGCGTTCTGCCAAAAGCACCGTTTGCATGCATATCGTGTGGTTTTGCAGAAAACTGCGTCCGCGTCTACCAAAAGATGCATGCGCATGCTTAAAACGCGTTTTGGCACAAATCCATGTGCGGGTGCTAAAAAGAGCAGCATCGGCATGCTTTTCACGTCGTATGGTAGAAATCCACGCGCGCGTTCTGCCAAAAGCACCATTTAAATGCATGTTGTGTGGTTTTGCAGAAAACTGCGTCCGCGTCTACCAAAAGATGCATGCGCATGCTTAAAACGCGTTTTGGCACAAATCCATGTGCGGGTGCTAAAAAGAGCAGCATCGGCATGCTTTTCACGTCGTTTGGTAGAAATCCACGCGCGCGTTCTGCCAAAAGCACCATTTGCATGCATATCGTGTGGTTTTGCAGAAAACTGCGTCCGCGTCTACCAAAAGATGCATGTGCATGCTTAAAACGCGTTTTGGCACAAATCCATGTGCGGGTGCTAAGAAGAGCAGCATCGGCATGCTTTTCACGTCGTTTGGTAGAAATCCACGCGCGCGTTCTGCCAAAAGCACCATTTGCATGCATATCGTGTGGTTTTGCAGAAAACTGCGTCCGCGTCTACCAAAAGATGCATGCGCATGCTTAAAACGCGTTTTGGCACAAATCCATGTGCGGGTGCTAAAAAGAGCAGCATCGGCATGCTTTTCACGTCGTTTGGTAGAAATCCAAGCGCGCGTTCTGCCAAAAGCACCATTTGCATGCATATCGTGTGGTTTTGCAGAAAACTGCGTCCGCGTCTCCCAAAAGATGCATGCGCATGCTTAAAACGCGTTTTGGCACAAATCCATGTGCGGGTGCTAAAAAGAGCAGCATCGGCATGCTTTTCACGTCGTTTGGTAGAAATCCACGCGCGCGTTCTGCCAAAAGCACCATTTGCATGCATATCGTGTGGTTTTGCAGAAAACTGCGTCCGCGTCTACCAAAAGATGCATGCGCATGCTTAAAACGCGTTTTGGCACAAATTCATGTGCGGGTGATAAAAAGAGCAGCATCGGCATGCTTTTCACGTCGTATGGTAGAAATCCACGCGCGCGTTCTGCCAAAAGCACCATTTGCATGCATATCGTGTGGTTTTGCAGAAAACTGCGTCCGCGTCTACCAAAGATGCATGTGCATGCTTAAAACGCGTTTTGGCACAAATCCATGTGCGGGTGCTAAAAAGAGCAGCATCGGCATGCTTTTCACGTCGTTTGGTAGAAATCCACGCGCGCGTTCTGCCAAAAGCACCATTTGCATGCATATCGTGGGATTTTGCAGAAAACTGCGTCCGCGTCTACCAAAAGATGCATGCGCATGCTTAAAACGCGTTTTGGCACAAATGCATGTGCGGGTGCTAAAAAGAGCAGCATCGGCATGCTTTTCACGTCGTATGGTAGAAATCCACGCGCGCGTTCTGCCAAAAGCACCATTTAAATGCATGTCGTGTGGTTTTGCAGAAAACAGCGTCCGCGTCTACCGAAAGATGCATGCGCATGCTTAAAACGCGTTTTGGCACAAATCCATGTGCGTGTGCTAAAAAGAGCAGCATCGGCATGCTTTTCACGTCGTTTGGTAGAAATCCACGCGCGCGTTCTGCCAAAAGCACCATTTGCATGCATATCGTGTGGTTTTGCAGAAAACTGCGTCCGCGTCTACCAAAAGATGCATGCGCATGCTTAAAACGCGTTTTGGCACAAATCCATGTGCGGGTGCTAAAAAGAGCAGCATCGGCATGCTTTTCACGTCGTTTGGTAGAAATCCACGCGCGCGTTCTGCCAAAAGCACCATTTGCATGCATATCGTGTGCTTTTGCAGAAAACTGTGTCCGCGTCTACCAAAAGATGCATGTGCATGCTTAAAACGCGTTTTGGCACAAATCCATGTGCGGGTGCTAAAAAGAGCAGCATCGGCATGCTTTTCACGTCGTTTGGTAGAAATCCAAGCGCGCGTTCTGCCAAAAGCACCATTTGCATGCATATCGTGTGGTTTTGCAGAAAACTGCGTCCGCGTCTCCCAAAAGATGCATGCGCATGCTTAAAACGCGTTTTGGCACAAATCCATGTGCGGGTGCTAAAAAGAGCAGCATCGGCATGCTTTTCACGTCGTTTGGTAGAAATCCACGCGCGCGTTCTGCCAAAAGCACCATTTGCATGCATATCGTGTGGTTTTGCAGAAAACTGCGTCCGCGTCTACCAAAAGATGCATGCGCATGCTTAAAACGCGTTTTGGCACAAATTCATGTGCGGGTGATAAAAAGAGCAGCATCGGCATGCTTTTCACGTCGTATGGTAGAAATCCACGCGCGCGTTCTGCCAAAAGCACCATTTGCATGCATATCGTGTGGTTTTGCAGAAAACTGCGTCCGCGTCTACCAAAAGATGCATGTGCATGCTTAAAACGCGTTTTGGCACAAATGCATGTGCGGGTGCTAAAAAGAGCAGCATCGGCATGCTTTTCACGTCGTTTGGTAGAAATCCACGCGCGAGTTCTGCCAAAAGCACCATTTGCATGCATATCGTGTGGTTTTGCAGAAAACTGCGTCCGCGTCTACCAAAAGATGCATGTGCATGCTTAAAACGCGTTTTGGCGCAAATTCATGTGCGGGTGCTAAAAAGAGCAGCATCGGCATGCTTTTCACGTCGTTTGGTAGAAATCCACGCGCGCGTTCTGCCAAAAGCACCATTCGCATGCATATCGTGTGGTTTTGCAGAAAACTGCGTCCGCGTCTACCAAAAGATGCATGTGCATGCTTAAAACGCGTTTTGGCACAAATCCATGTGCGGGTGCTAAAAAGAGCAGCATCGGCATGCTTTTCACGTCGTTTGGTAGAAATCCACGCGCGCGTTCTGCCAAAAGCCCTATTTGCATGCATATCCTGTGGTTTTGCAGAAAACTGCGTCCGCGTCTACCAAAAGATGCATGCGCATGCTTAAAACGCGTTTTTGCACAAATCCATGTGCGGGTGCTAAAAAGAGCAGCATCGGCGTGCTTTTCACGTCGTTTGGTAGAAATCCACGCGCGCGTTCTGCCAAAAGCACCATTTCCATGCATATCGTGTGGTTTTGCAGAAAACTGCGTCCGCGTCTACCAAAAGATGCATGTGCATGCTTAAAACGCGTTTTGGCACAAATCCATGTGCGGGTGCTAAAAAGAGCAGCATCGGCATGCTTTTCACGTCGTTTGGTAGAAATCCACGCGCGCGTTCTGCCAAAAGCACCATTTGCATGCATATCGTGTGGTTTTGCAGAAAACTGCGTCCGCGTCTACCAAAAGATGCATGCGCATGCTTAAAACGCGTTTTGGCAGAAATCCATGTGCGGGGGCTAAAAAGAGCAGCATCGGCATGCTTTTCACGTCGTTTGGTAGAAATCCACGCGCGCGTTCTTCCAAAAGCACCATTTGCATGCATATCGTGTGGGTTTGCAGAAAACTGCGTCCGCGTCTACCGAAAGATGCATGCGCATGCTTAAAACGCGTTTTGGCACAAATCCATGTGCGGGTGCTAAAAAGAGCAGCATCGGCATGCTTTTCACGTCGTTTGGTTGAAATCCACGCGCGCGTTCTGCCAAAAGCACCATTTGCATGCATATCGTGTGGTTTTGCAGAAAACTGCGTCCGCGTCTACCAAAAGATGCATGCGCATGCTTAAAACGCGTTTTGGCACAAATCCATGTCCGGGTGCTAAAAAGAGCAGCATCGCATGCTTTTCACGTCGTTTGGTAGAAATCCACGCGCGCGTTCTGCTAAAAGCACCATTTGCATGCATATCGTGTGGTTTTGCAGAAAACTGCGTCCGCGTCTACCAAAAGATGCATGCGCATGCTTAAAACGCGTTTTGGCACAAATCCATGTGCGGGTGCTAAAAAGAGCAGCATCGGCATGCTTTTCACGTCGTATGGTAGAAATCCACGCGCGCGTTCTGCCAAAAGCACCATTTAAATGCATGTCGTGTGGTTTTGCAGAAAACTGCGTCCGCGTCTACCGAAAGATGCATGCGCATGCTTAAAACGCGTTTTGGCACAAATCCATGTGCGGGTGCTAAAAAGAGCAGCATCGGCATGCTTTTCACGTCGTTTGGTAGAAATCCACGCGCGCGTTCTGCCAAAAGCACCATTTGCATGCATATCGTGTGGTTTTGCAGAAAACTGCGTCCGCGTCTACCAAAAGATGCATGCGCATGCTTAAAACGCGTTTTGGCACAAATCCATGTGCGGGTGCTAAAAAGAGCAGCATCGGCATGCTTTTCACGTCGTTTGGTAGAAATCCACGCGCGCGTTCTGCCAAAAGCACCATTTGCATGCATATCGTGTGCTTTTGCAGAAAACTGTGTCCGCGTCTACCAAAAGATGCATGTGCATGCTTAAAACGCGTTTTGGCACAAATCCATGTGCGGGTGCTAAAAAGAGCAGCATCGGCATGCTTTTCACGTCGTTTGGTAGAAATCCACGCGCGTTCTGCCAAAAGCACCATTTGCATGCATATCGTGTGGTTTTGCAGAAAACTGCGTCCGCGTCTCCCAAAAGATGCATGCGCATGCTTAAAACGCGTTTTGGCACAAATCAATGTGCGGGTGCTAAAAAGAGCAGCATCGGCATGCTTTTCACGTCGTTTGGTAGAAATCCACGCGCGCGTTCTGCCAAAAGCACCATTTGCATGCATATCGTGTGGTTTTGCAGAAAACTGCGTCCGCGTCTACCAAAAGATGCATGCGCATGCTTAAAACGCGTTTTGGCACAAATTCATGTGCGGGTGATAAAAAGAGCAGCATCGGCATGCTTTTCACGTTGTATGGTAGAAATCCACGCGCGCGTTCTGCCAAAAGCACCATTTGCATGCATATCGTGTGGTTTTGCAGAAAACTGCGTCCGCGTCTACCAAAAGATGCATGTGCATGCTTAAAACGCGTTTTGGCACAAATCCATGTGCGGGTGCTAAAAAGAGCAGCATCGGCAGGCTTTTCACGTCGTTTGGTAGAAATCCACGCGCGCATTCTGCCAAAAGCACCATTTGCATGCATATCGTGTGGTTTTGCAGAAAACTGCGTCCGAGTCTATCAAAAGATGCATGCGCATGCTTAAAACGCGTTTTGGCGCAAATTCATGTGCGGGTGCTAAAAAGAGCAGCATCGGCATGCTTTTCACGTCGTTTGGTAGAAATCCACGCGCGCGTTCTGCCAAAAGCACCATTTGCATGCATATCGTGTGGTTTTGCAGAAAACTGCGTCCGCGTCTACCAAAAGATGCATGTGCATGCTTAAAACGCGTTTTGGCACAAATCCATGTGCGGGTGCTAAAAAGAGCAGCATCGGCATGCTTTTCACGTCGTTTGGTAGAAATCCACGCGCGCGTTCTGCCAAAAGCACCATTTGCATGCATTTCGTTTGGTTTTGCAGAAAACTGCGTCCGCGTCTACCAAACGATGCATGCGCATGCTTAAAACGCTTTTTGGCACAAATCCATGTGCGGGTGCTAAAAAGAGCAGCATCGGCATGCTTTTCACGTCGTTTGGTAGAAATCCACGCGCGCGTTCTGCGAAAAGCCCCATTTGCATGCATATCCTGTGGTTTTGCAGAAAACTGCGTCCGCGTCTACCAAAAGATGCATGCGCATGCTTAAAACGCGTTTTTGCACAAATCCATGTGCGGGTGCTAAAAAGAGCAGCATCGGCGTGCTTTTCACGTCGTTTGATAGAAATCCACGCGCGCGTTCTGCCAAAAGCACCATTTCCATGCATATCGTGTGGTTTTGCAGAAAACTGCGTCCGCGTCTACCAAAAGATGCATGTGCATGCTTAAAACGCGTTTTGGCACAAATCCATGTGCGGGTGCTAAAAAGAGCAGCATCGGCATGCTTTTCACGTCGTTTGGTAGAAATCCACGCGCGCGTTCTGCCAAAAGCACCATTTGCATGCATATCGTGTGGTTTTGCAGAAAACTGCGTCCGCGTCTACCAAAAGATGCATGCGCATGCTTAAAACGCGTTTTGGCAGAAATCCATGTGCGGGTGCTAAAAAGAGCAGCATCGGCATGCTTTTCACGTCGTTTGGTAGAAATCCACGCGCGCGTTCTGCAAAAGCACCATTTGCATGCGTATCGTGTGGTTATGCAGAAAACTGCGTCCGCGTCTACCAAAAGATGCATGCGCATGCTAAAAACGCGTTTTGGCACAAATCCATGTGCGGGTGCTAAAAAGAGCAACATCGGCATGCTTTTCACGTCGTTTGGTAGAAATCCACGTGCGCGTTCTGCCAAAAGCACCATTTGCATGCATATCGTGTAGTTTTGCACAAAACTGCGTCCGCGTCTACGAAAAAATGCATGTGCATGCTTAAAACGCGTTTTGGCACAAATCCATGTGCGGGTGCTAAAAAGAGCAGCATCGGCATGCTTTTCACGTCATTTGGTAGAAATCCACGCGCGCGTTCTGCCAAAAGCACCATTTGCATGCATATCGTGTGGTTTTGCAGAAAACTGCGTCCGCGTCTACCAAAAGATGCATGTGCATAATTAAAACGCGTTTTGGCACAAACCCATGTGCGGGTGCTAAAAAGAGCAGCATCGGCAGGCTTTTCACGTCGTTTGGTAGAAATCCACGCGCGCATTCTGCCAAAAGCACCATTTGCATGCATATCGTGTGGTTTTGCAGAAAACTGCGTCCGCGTCTATCAAAAGATGCATGCGCATGCTTAAAACGCGTTTTGGCGCAAATTCATGTGCGGGTGCTAAAAAGAGCAGCATCGCATGCTTTTCACGTCGTTTGGTAGAAATCCACGCGCGCGTTCTGCCAAAAGCACCATTTGCATGCATATCGTGTGGTTTTGCAGAAAACTGCGTCCGCGTTTACCAAAAGATGCATGTGCATGCTTAAAACGCGTTTTGGTACAAATCCATGTGCGGGTGCTAAAAAGAGCAGCATCGGCATGCTTTTCACGTCGTTTGGTAGAAATCCACGCGCGCGTTCTGCCAAAAGCACCATTTGCATGCATTTCGTTTGGTTTTGCAGAAAACTGCGTCCGCGTCTACCAAAAGATGCATGCGCATGCTTAAAACGCTTTTTGGCACAAATCCATGTGCGGGTGCTAAAAAGAGCGGCATCGGCATGCTTTTCACGTCGTTTGGTAGAAATCCACGCGCGCGTTCTGCCAAAAGCCCCATTTGCATGCATATCCTGTGGTTTTGCAGAAAACCGCGTCCGCGTCTACCAAAAGATGCATGCGCATGCTTAAAACGCGTTTTTGCACAAATCCATGTGCGGGTGCTAAAAAGAGCAGCATCGGCGTGCTTTTCACGTCGTTTGATAGAAATCCACGCGCGCGTTCTGCCAAAAGCACCATTTCCATGCATATCGTGTGGTTTTGCAGAAAACTGCGTCCGCGTCTACCAAAAGATGCAGGTGCATGCTTAAAACGCGTTTTGGCACAAATCCATGTGCGGGTGCTAAAAAGAGCAGCATCGGCATGCTTTTCACGTCGTTTGGTAGAAATCCACGCGCGCGTTCTGCCAAAAGCACCATTTGCATGCATATCGTGTGGTTTTGCAGAAAACTGCGTCCGCGTCTACCAAAAGATGCATGTGCATGCTTAAAACGCGTTTTGGCACAAATCCATGTGCGGGTGCTAAAAAGAGCAGCATCGGCATGCTTTTCACGTCGTTTGGTAGAAATCCACGCGCGCGTTCTGCCAAAAGCACTTTTGCATGCGTATCGTGTGGTTATGCAGAAAACTGCGTCCGCGTCTACAAAAGATGCATGCGCATGCTAAAAACGCGTTTTGGCACAAATCCATGTGCGGGTGCTAAAAAGAGCAGCATCGGCATGCTTTTCACGTCGTTTGGTAGAAATCCACGCGCGCGTTCTGCCAAAAGCACCATTTGCATGCATATCGTGTAGTTTTGCACAAAACTGCGTCCGCGTCTACGAAAAAATGCATGTGCATGCTTAAAACGCGTTTTGGCACAAATCCATGTGCGGGTGCTAAAAAGAGCAGCATCGGCATGCTTTTCACGTCATTTGGTAGAAATCCACGCGCGCGTTCTGCAAAAGCACCATTTGCATGCATATCGTGTGGTTTTGCAGAAAACTGCGTCCGCGTCTACCAAAAGATGCATGCGCATGCTTAAAACGCGTTTTGGCACAAATCCATGTGCGGGGGCTAAAAAGAGCAGCATCGGCATGCTTTTCACGTCGTTTGGTAGAAATCCACGCGCGCGTTCTTCCAAAAGCACCATTTGCATGCATATCGTGTGGTTTTGCAGAAAACTGCGTCCGCGTCTACCAAAAGATGCATGCGCATGCTTAAAACGCGTTTTGGCACAAATCCATGTGCGGGTGCTAAAAAGAGCAGCTTCGGCATGCTTTTCATGTCGTTTGGTAGAAATCCACGCGCGCGTTCTGCCAAAAGCACCATTTGCATGCATATCGTGTGGTTTTGCAGAAAACTGCGTCCGCGTCTACCAAAGATGCATGTGCATGCTTAAAACGCGTTTTGGCACAAATCCATGTGCGGGTGCTAAAAAGAGCAGCATCGGCATGCTTTTCACGTCGTTTGGTAGAAATCCACGCGCGCGTTCTGCCAAAAGCACCATTTGCATGCATATCGTGTGGTTTTGCAGAAAACTGCGTCCGCGTCTACCAAAAGATGCATGTGCATGCTTAAAACGCGTTTTGGCACAAATCCATGTGCGGGTGCTAAAAAGAGCAGCTTCGGCATGCTTTTCATGTCGTTTGGTAGAAATCCACGCGCGCGTTCTGCCAAAAGCACCATTTGCATGCATATCGTGTGGTTTTGCAGAAAACTGCGTCCGCGTCTACCAAAAGATGCATGTGCATGGTTAAAACGCGTTTTGGCACAAATCCATGTGCGGGTGCTAAAAAGAGCAGCATCGGCATGCTTTTCACGTCGTTTGGTAGAAATCCACGCGCGCGTTGTGCTAAAAGCACCATTTGCATGCATATCGTGTGGTTTTGCAGAAAACTGCGTCCGCGTCTACCAAAAGATGCATGTGCATGCTTGAAACGCGTTTTGGCACAAATCCATGTGCGGGTGCTAAAAAGAGCAGCATCGGCATGCTTTTCACGTCGTTTGGTAGAAATCCACGCGCGTTCTGCCAAAAGCACCATTTGCATGCATATCGTGTGGTTTTGCAGAAAACTGCGTCCGCGTCTACCAAAAGATGCATGCGCATGCTTAAAACGCGTTTTGGCACAAATCCATGTGCGGGTGCTAAAAAGAGCAGCATCGGCATGCTTTTCACGTCGTTTGGTAGAAATCCACGCGCGCGTTCTGCCAAAAGCACCATTTGCATGCATATCGTGTAGTTTTGCATAAAACTGCGTCCGCGTCTACGAAAAAATGCATGTGCATGCTTAAAACGCGTTTTGGCACAAATCCATGTGCGGGTGCTAAAAAGAGCAGCATCGGCATGCTTTTCACGTCATTTGGTAGAAATCCACGCGCGCGTTCTGCCAAAAGCACCATTTGCATGCATATCGTGTGGTTTTGCAGAAAACTGCGTCCGCGTCTACCAAAAGATGCATGCGCATGCTTAAAACGCGTTTTGGCACAAATCCATGTGCGGGGGCTAAAAAGAGCAGCATCGGCATGCTTTTCACGTCGTTTGGTAGAAATCCACGCGCGCGTTCTTCCAAAAGCACCATTTGCATGCATATCGTGTGGTTTTGCAGAAAACTGCGTCCGCGTCTACCAAAAGATGCATGCGCATGCTTAAAACGCGTTTTGCCACAAATCCATGTGCGGTTAAAAAGAGCAGCTTCGGCATGCTTTTCATGTCGTTTGGTAGAAATCCACGCGCGCGTTCTGCCAAAAGCACCATTTGCATGCATATCGTGTGGTTTTGCAGAAAACTGCGTCCGCGTCTACCAAAAGATGCATGCGCATGCTTAAAACGCGTTTTGGCACAAATCCATGTGCGGGGGCTAAAAAGAGCAGCATCGGCATGCTTTTCACGTCGTTTGGTAGAAATCCACGCGCGCGTTCTTCCAAAAGCACCATTTGCATGCATATCGTGTGGTTTTGCAGAAAACTGCGTCCGCGTCTACCAAAAGATGCATGCGCATGCTTAAAACGCGTTTTGCCACAAATCCATGTGCGGTTAAAAAGAGCAGCTTCGGCATGCTTTTCATGTCGTTTGTAGAAATCCACGCGCGCGTTCTGCCAAAAGCACCATTTGCATGCATATCGTGTGGTTTTGCAGAAAACTGCGTCCGCGTCTACCAAAAGATGCATGTGCATGCTTAAAACGCGTTTTGGCACAAATCCATGTGCGGGTGCTAAAAAGAGCAGCATCGGCATGCTTTTCACGTCGTTTGGTAGAAATCCACGCGCGCGTTCTGCCAAAAGCACCATTTGCATGCATATCGTGTGGTGTTGCAGAAAACTGCGTCCGCGTCTACCAAAAGATGCATGTGCATGCTTAAAACGCGTTTTGGCACAAATCCATGTGCGGGTGCTAAAACAGCAGCATCGGTATGCTTTTCACGTCGTTTGGTAGAAATCCACGCGCGCGTTGTGCTAAAAGCACCATTTGCATGCATATCGTGTGGTTTTGCAGAAAACTGCGTCCGCGTCTACCAAAAGATGCATGTGCATGCTTAAAACGCGTTTTGGCACAAATCCATGTGCGGGTGCTAAAAAGAGCAGCATCGGCATGCTTTTCACGTCGTTTGGTAGAAATCCACGCGCGTTCTGCCAAAAGCACATTTGCATGCATATCGTGTGGTTTTGCAGAAAACTGCGTCCGCGTCTACCAAAAGATGCATGCGCATGCTTAAAACGCGTTTTGGCACAAATCCATGTGCGGGTGCTAAAAAGAGCAGCATCGGCATGCTTTTCACGTCGTTTGGTAGAAATCCACGCGCGCGTTCTGCCAAAAGCACCATTTGCATGCATATCATGTGGTTTTGCAGAAAACTGCGTCCGCGTCTACCAAAAGATGCATGAGCATGCTTAAAACGCGTTTTGGCACAAATCCATGTGCGGGTGCTAAAAAGAGCAGCATCGGCATGCTTTTCACGTCGTTTGGTAGAAATCCACGCGCGCGTTCTGCCAAAAGCACCATTTGCATGCATATCGTGTGGTTTTGCAGAAAACTGCGTCCGCGTCTCCCAAAAGATGCATGCGCATGCTTAAAACGCGTTTTGGCACAAATCCATGTGCGGGTGCTAAAAAGAGCAGCATCGGCATGCTTTTCACGTCGTTTGGTAGAAATCCACGCGCGCGTTCTGCCAAAAGCACCATTTGCATGCATATCGTGTGGTTTTGCAGAAAACTGCGTCCGCGTCTACCAAAAGATGCATGCGCATGCTTAAAACGCGTTTTGTCACAAATCCATGTGCGGGTGATAAAAAGAGCAGCATCGGCATGCTTTTCACGTCGTATGGTAGAAATCCACGCGCGCGTTCTGCCAAAAGCACCATTTGCATGCATATCGTGTGGTTTTGCAGAAAACTGCGTCCGCGTCTACCAAAAGATGCATGTGCATGCTTAAAACGCGTTTTGGCACAAATCCATGTGCGGGTGCTAAAAAGAGCAGCATCGGCATGCTTTTCACGTCGTTTGGTAGAAATCCACGCGCGAGTTCTGCCAAAAGCATCATTTGCATGCATATCGTGTGGTTTTGCAGAAAAGTGCGCCCGCGTCTACCAAAAGATGCATGTGCATGCTTAAAACGCGTTTTGGCACAAACCCATGTGCGGGAGCTAAAAAGAGCAGCATCGGCATGCTTTTCACGTCGTTTGGTAGAAATCCACGCGCGCATTCTGCCAAAAGCACCATTTGCATGCATATCGTGTGGTTTTGCAGAAAACTGCGTACGCGTCTACCAAAAGATGCATGCGCTTGCTTAAAACGCGTTTTGGCACAAATTCATGTGCGGGTGCTAAAAAGAGCAGCATCGGCATGCTTTTCACGTCGTTTGGTAGAAATCCACGCGCGCGTTCTGCCAAAAGCACCATTTGCATGCATTTCGTTTGGTTTTGCAGAAAACTGCGTCCGCGTCTACCAAAAGATGCATGCGCATGCTTAAAACGCGTTTTGGCACAAATCCATGTGCGGGTGCTAAAAAGAGCAGCATCGGCATGCTTTTCACGTCGTTTGGTAGAAATCCACGCGCGCGTTCTGCCAAAAGCCCCATTTGCATGCATATCCTGTGGTTTTGCAGAAAACTGCGTCCGCGTCTACCAAAAGATGCATGCGCATGCTTAAAACGCGTTTTGGCACAAATCCATGTGCGGGTGCTAAAAAGAGCAGCATCGGCGTGCTTTTCACGTCGTTTGGTAGAAATCCACGCGCGCGTTCTGCCAAAAGCACCATTTCCATGCATATCGTGTGGTTTTGCAGAAAACTGCGTCCGCGTCTACCAAAAGATGCATGTGCATGCTTAAACGCGTTTTGGCACAAATCCATGTGCGGGTGCTAAAAAGAGCAGCATCGGCATGCTTTTCACGTCGTTTGGTAGAAATCCACGCGCGCGTTTTGCCAAAAGCACCATTTGCATGCATATCGTGTGGTTTTGCAGAAAACTGCGTCCGCGTCTACCAAAAGATGCATGCGCATGCTTAAAACGCGTTTTGGCACAAATCCATGTGCGGGTGCTAAAAAGAGCAGCATCGGCGTGCTTTTCACGTCGTTTGGTAGAAATCCACGCGCGCGTTCTGCCAAAAGCACCATTTCCATGCATATCGTGTGGTTTTGCAGAAAACTGCGTCCGCGTCTACCAAAAGATTCATGTGCATGCTTAAAACGCGTTTTGGCACAAATCATGTGCGGGTGCTAAAAAGAGCAGCATCGGCATGCTTTTCACGTCGTTTGGTAGAAATCCACGCGCGCGTTCTGCCAAAAGCACCATTTGCATGCATATCGTGTGGTTTTGCAGAAAACTGCGTCCGCGTCTACCAAAAGATGCATGCGCATGCTTAAAACGCATTTTGGCACAAATGCATGTGCGGGTGCTAAAAAGAGCAGCATCGCATGCCTTTCACGTCGTTTGGTAGAAATCCACGCGCGCGTTCTGCCAAAAGCACCAATTGCATGCGTATCGTGTGGTTTTGCAGAAAACTGCGTCCGTGTCTACCAAAAGATGCATGCGCATGCTTAAAACGCGTTTTGGCACAAATCCATGTGCGGGTGCTAAAAAGAGCAGCATCGGCATGCTTTTCACGTCGTTTGGTAGAAATCCACGCGCGCGTTCTGCCAAAAGCACCATTTGCATGCATATCGTGTGGTTTTGCAGAAAACTGCGTCCGCGTCTACCAAAAGATGCATGCGCATGCTTAAAACGCGTTTTGGCACAAATCCATGTGCGGGGGCTAAAAAGAGCAGCATAGGCATGCTTTTCACGTCGTTTGGTAGAAATCCACGCGCGCGTTCTTCCAAAAGCACCATTTGCATGCATATCGTGTGGTTTTGCAGAAAACTGCGTCCGCGTCTACCAAAAGATGCATGCCAATGCTTAAAACGCGTTTTGGCACAAATCCATGTGCGGGTGGTAAAAAGAGCAGCATCGGCATGCTTTTCACGTCTTTTGGCAGAAATCCACGCGCGCGTTCTGCCAAAAGCACCATTTGCATGCATATCGTGTGGTTTTGCAGAAAACTGCGTCCGCGTCTACCAAAAGCTGCATGTGCATACTTAAAACGCGTTTTGGCACAAATCCATGTGCGGGTGCTAAAAAGAGCAGCATCGGCATGCTTTTCACATCGTTTGGCAGAAATCCACGCGCGCGTTCTGCCAAAAGCACCATTTGCATGCATATCGTGTGGTTTTGCAGAAAACTGCGTCCGCGTCTACCAAAAGATGCATGTGCATGCTTAAAACGCGTTTTGGCACAAATCCATGTGCGGGTGCTTAAAGAGCAGCATCGGCATGCTTTTCACATCGTTTGGTAGAAATCCACGCGCGCATTCTGCCAAAAGCACCATTTGCATGCATATCGTGTGGTTTTGCAGAAAACTGCGTCCGCGTCTACCAAAAGATGCATGTGCATGCTTAAAACGCGTTTTGGCACAAATCCATGTGCGGGTGCTAAAAAGAGCAGCATCGGCATGCATTTCACGTCGTTTGGTAGAAATCCACGCGCGCGTTCTGCCAAAAGCACCATTTGCATGCATATCGTGTGGTTTTGCAGAAAACTGCGTCCGCGTCTCCCAAAAGATGCATGCGCATGCTTAAAACGCGTTTTGGCACAAATCCATGTGCGGGTGCTAAAAAGAGCAGCATCGGCATGCTTTTCACGTCGTTTGGTAGAAATCCACGCGCGCGTTCTGCCAAAAGCACCATTTGCATGCATATCGTGTGGTTTTGCAGAAAACTGCGTCCGCGTCTACCAAAAGATGCATGCGCATGCTTAAAACGCGTTTTGGCACAAATCCATGTGCGGGTGCTAAAAAGAGCAGCATCGGCATGCTTTTCACGTCGTTTGGTAGAAATCCACGCGCGCGTTCTGCCAAAAGCACCATTTGCATGCATATCGTGTGGTTTTGCAGAAAACTGCGTCCGCGTCTACCAAAAGATGCATGTGCATGCTTAAAACGCGTTTTGGCACAAATCCATGTGCGGGTGCTAAAAAGAGCAGCATCGGCATGCTTTTCACGTCGTTTGGTAGAAATCCACGCGCGAGTTCTGCCAAAGTATCATTTGCATGCATATCGTGTGGTTTTGCAGAAAGTGCGCCCGCGTCTACCAAAAGATGCATGTGCATGCTTAAAACGCGTTTTGGCACAAACCCATGTGCGGGTGCTAAAAAGAGCAGCATCGGCATGCTTTTCACGTCGTTTGGTAGAAATCCATGCGCGCATTCTGCCAAAAGCACCATTTGCATGCATATCGTGTGGTTTTGCAGAAAACTGCGTACGCGTCTACCAAAAGATGCATGCGCTTGCTTAAAACGCGTTTTGGCACAAATTCATGTGCGGGTGCTAAAAAGAGCAGCATCGGCATGCTTTTCACGTCGTTTGGTAGAAATCCACGCGCGCGTTCTGCCAAAAGCACCATTTGCATGCATTTCGTTTGGTTTTGCAGAAAACTGCGTCCGCGTCTACCAAAAGCTGCATGTGCATACTTAAAACGCGTTTTGGCACAAATCCATGTGCGGGTGCTAAAAAGAGCAGCATCGGCATGCTTTTCACGTCGTTTGGTAGAAATCCACGCGCGTTCTGCCAAAAGCACCATTTGCATGCATATCGTGTGGTTTTGCAGAAAACTGCGTCCGCGTCTACCAAAAGATGCATGCGCATGCTTAAAACGCGTTTTGGCACAAATCCATGTGATTGTGCTAAAAAGAGCAGCATCGGCATGCTTTTCACGTCGTTTGGTAGAAATCCACGCGCGCGTTCTGCCAAAAGCACCATTTGCATGCATATCATGTGGTTTTGCAGAAAACTGCGTCCGCGTCTACCAAAAGATGCATGAGCGTGCTTAAAACGCGTTTTGGCACAAATCCATGTGCGGGTGCTAAAAAGAGCAGCATCGGCATGCTTTTCACGTCGTTTGGTAGAAATCCACGCGCGCGTTCTGCCAAAAGCACCATTTGCATGCATATCGTGTGGTTTTGCAGAAAACTGCGTCCGCGTCTCCCAAAAGATGCATGCGCATGCTTAAAACGCGTTTTGGCACAAATCCATGTGCGGGTGCTAAAAAGAGCAGCATCGGCATGCTTTTCACGTCGTTTGGTAGAAATCCACGCGCGCGTTCTGCCAAAAGCACCATTTGCATGCATATCGTGTGGTTTTGCAGAAAACTGCGTCCGCGTCTACCAAAAGATGCATGCGCATGCTTAAAACGCGTTTTGTCACAAATCCATGTGCGGGTGATAAAAAGAGCAGCATCGCATGCTTTTCACGTCGTATGGTAGAAATCCACGCGCGCGTTCTGCCAAAAGCACCATTTGCATGCATATAGTGTGGTTTTGCAGAAAACTGCGTCCGCGTCTACCAAAAGATGCATGTGCATGCTTAAAACGCGTTTTGGCACAAATCCATGTGCGGGTGCTAAAAAGAGCAGCATCGGCATGCTTTTCACGTCGTTTGGTAGAAATCCACGCGCGAGTTCTGCCAAAAGCATCATTTGCATGCATATCGTGTGGTTTTGCAGAAAAGTGCGCCGCGTCTACCAAAAGATGCATGTGCATGCTTAAAACGCGTTTTGGCACAAACCCATGTGCGGGTGCTAAAAAGAGCAGCATCGGCATGCTTTTCACGTCGTTTGGTAGAAATCCACGCGCGCATTCTGCCAAAAGCACCATTTGCATGCATATCGTGTGGTTTTGCAGAAAACTGCGTACGCGTCTACCAAAAGATGCATGCGCTTGCTTAAAACGCGTTTTGGCACAAATCATGTGCGGGTGCTAAAAAGAGCAGCATCGGCATGCTTTTCACGTCGTTTGGTAGAAATCCACGCGCGCGTTCTGCCAAAAGCACCATTTGCATGCATTTCGTTTGGTTTTGCAGAAACTGCGTCCGCGTCTACCAAAAGATGCATGCGCATGCTTAAAACGCGTTTTGGCACAAATCCATGTGCGGGTGCTAAAAAGAGCAGCATCGGCATGCTTTTCACGTCGTTTGGTAGAAATCCACGCGCGCGTTCTGCCAAAAGCCCCATTTGCATGCATATCCTGTGGTTTTGCAGAAAACTGCGTCCGCGTCTACCAAAAGATGCATGCGCATGCTTAAAACGCGTTTTGGCACAAATCCATGTGCGGGTGCTAAAAAGAGCAGCATCGGCGTGCTTTTCACGTCGTTTGGTAGAAATCCACGCGCGCGTTCTGCCAAAAGCACCATTTCCATGCATATCGTGTGGTTTTGCAGAAAACTGCGTCCGCGTCTACCAAAAGATGCACGTGCATGCTTAAAACGCGTTTTGGCACAAATCCATGTGCGGGTGCTAAAAAGAGCAGCATCGGCATGCTTTTCACGTCGTTTGGTAGAAATCCACGCGCGCGTTTTGCCAAAAGCACCATTTGCATGCATATCGTGTGGTTTTGCAGAAAACTGCGTCCGCGTCTACCAAAAGATGCATGCGCATGCTTAAAACGCGTTTTGGCACAAATCCATGTGCGGGTGCTAAAAAGAGCAGCATCGGCGTGCTTTTCACGTCGTTTGGTAGAAATCCACGCGCGCGTTCTGCCAAAAGCACCATTTCCATGCATATCGTGTGGTTTTGCAGAAAACTGCGTCCGCGTCTACCAAAAGATGCATGTGCATGCTTAAAACGCGTTTTGGCACAAATCCATGTGCGGGTGCTAAAAAGAGCAGCATCGGCATGCTTTTCACGTCGTTTGGTAGAAATCCACGCGCGCGTTCTGCCAAAAGCACCATTTGCATGCATATCGTGTGGTTTTGCAGAAAACTAGCGTCCGCGTCTACCAAAAGATGCATGCGCATGCTTAAAACGCATTTTGGCACAAATGCATGTGCGGGTGCTAAAAAGAGCAGCATCGGCATGCCTTTCACGTCGTTTGGTAGAAATCCACGCGCGCGTTCTGCCAAAAGCACCATTTCCATGCATATCGTGTGGTTTTGCAGAAAACTGCGTCCGCGTCTACCAAAAGATGCATGTGCATGCTTAAAACGCGTTTTGGCACAAATCCATGTGCGGGTGCTAAAAAGAGCAGCATCGGCATGCTTTTCACGTCGTTTGGTAGAAATCCACGCGCGCGTTTTGCCAAAAGCACCATTTGCATGCATATCGTGTGGTTTTGCAGAAAACTGCGTCCGCGTCTACCAAAAGATGCATGCGCATGCTTAAAACGCGTTTTGGCACAAATCCATGTGCGGGTGCTAAAAAGAGCAGCATCGGCGTGCTTTTCACGTCGTTTGGTAGAAATCCACGCGCGCGTTCTGCCAAAAGCACCATTTCCATGCATATCGTGTGGTTTTGCAGAAAACTGCGTCCGCGTCTACCAAAAGATGCATGTGCATGCTTAAAACGCGTTTTGGCACAAATCCATGTGCGGGTGCTAAAAAGAGCAGCATCGGCATGCTTTTCACGTCGTTTGGTAGAAATCCACGCGCGCGTTCTGCCAAAAGCACCATTTGCATGCATATCGTGT
Source organism: Dermacentor variabilis (assembly GCF_050947875.1). Taxonomy (NCBI): domain Eukaryota; kingdom Metazoa; phylum Arthropoda; class Arachnida; order Ixodida; family Ixodidae; genus Dermacentor; species Dermacentor variabilis. The sequence continues at coordinate 59,702 of NW_027460842.1, forward strand.
GGTTTTGCAGAAAACTGCGTCCGCGTCTACCAAAAGATGCATGCGCATGCTTAAAACGCATTTTGGCACAAATGCATGTGCGGGTGCTAAAAAGAGCAGCATCGGCATGCCTTTCACGTCGTTTGGTAGAAATCCACGCGCGCGTTCTGCCAAAAGCACCATTTGCATGCGTATCGTGTGGTTTTGCAGAAAACTGCGTCCGTGTCTACCAAAAGATGCATGCGCATGCTTAAAACGCGTTTTGGCACAAATCCATGTGCGGGTGCTAAAAAGAGCAGCATCGGCATGCTTTTCACGTCGTTTGGTAGAAATCCACGCGCGCGTTCTTCCAAAAGCACCATTTGCATGCATATCGTGTGGTTTTGCAGAAAACTGCGTCCGCGTCTACCAAAAGATGCATGCCAATGCTTAAAACGCGTTTTGGCACAAATCCATGTGCGGGTGGTAAAAAGAGCAGCATCGGCATGCTTTTCACGTCGTTTGGCAGAAATCCACGCGCGCGTTCTGCCAAAAGCACCATTTGCATGCATATCGTGTGGTTTTGCAGAAAACTGCGTCCGCGTCTACCAAAAGCTGCATGTGCATACTTAAAACGCGTTTTGGCACAAATCCATGTGCGGGTGCTAAAAAGAGCAGCATCGGCATGCTTTTCACATCGTTTGGCAGAAATCCACGCGCGCGTTCTGCCAAAAGCACCATTTGCATGCATATCGTGTGGTTTTGCAGAAAACTGCGTCCGCGTCTACCAAAAGATGCATGTGCATGCTTAAAACGCGTTTTGGCACAAATCCATGTGCGGGTGCTTAAAGAGCAGCATCGGCATGCTTTTCACATCGTTTGGTAGAAATCCACGCGCGCATTCTGCCAAAAGCACCATTTGCATGCATATCGTGTGGTTTTGCAGAAAACTGCGTCCGCGTCTACCAAAAGATGCATGTGCATGCTTAAAACGCGTTTTTGGCACAAATCCATGTGCGGGTGCTAAAAAGAGCAGCATCGGCATGCATTTCACGTCGTTTGGTAGAAATCCACGCGCGCGTTCTGCCAAAAGCACCATTTGCATGCATATCGTGTGGTTTTGCAGAAAACTGCGTCCGCGTCTCCCAAAAGATGCATGCGCATGCTTAAAACGCGTTTTGGCACAAATCCATGTGCGGGTGCTAAAAAGAGCAGCATCGGCATGCTTTTCACGTCGTTTGGTAGAAATCCACGCGCGCGTTCTGCCAAAAGCACCATTTGCATGCATATCGTGTGGTTTTGCAGAAAACTGCGTCCGCGTCTACCAAAAGATGCATGCGCATGCTTAAAACGCGTTTTGGCACAAATCCATGTGCGGGTGCTAAAAAGAGCAGCATCGGCATGCTTTTCACGTCGTTTGGTAGAAATCCACGCGCGCGTTCTGCCAAAAGCACCATTTGCATGCATATCGTGTGGTTTTGCAGAAAACTGCGTCCGCGTCTACCAAAAGATGCATGCGCATGCTTAAAACGCATTTTGGCACAAATGCATGTGCGGGTGCTAAAAAGAGCAGCATCGGCATGCCTTTCACGTCGTTTGGTAGAAATCCACGCGCGCGTTCTGCCAAAAGCACCATTTGCATGCATATCGTGTGGTTTTGCAGAAAACTGCGTCCGCGTCTACCAAAAGATGCATGCGCATGCTTAAAACGCGTTTTGGCACAAATCCATGTGCGGGGGCTAAAAAGAGCAGCATCGGCATGCTTTTCACGTCGTTTGGTAGAAATCCACGCGCGCGTTCTTCCAAAAGCACCATTTGCATGCATATCGTGTGGTTTTGCAGAAAACTGCGTCCGCGTCTACCAAAAGATGCATGCCAATGCTTAAAAACGCGTTTTGGCACAAATCCATGTGCGGGTGCTAAAAAGAGCAGCATCGGCATGCTTTTCACGTCGTTTGGCAGAAATCCACGCGCGCGTTCTGCCAAAAGCACCATTTGCATGCATATCGTGTGGTTTTGCAGAAAACTGCGTCCGCGTCTACCAAAAGCTGCATGTGCATACTTAAAACGCGTTTTGGCACAAATCCATGAGCGGGTGCTAAAAAGAGCAGCATCGGCATGCTTTTCACATCGTTTGGCAGAAATCCACGCGCGCGTTCTGCCAAAAGCACCATTTGCATGCATATCGTGTGGTTTTGCAGAAAACTGCGTCCGCGTCTACCAAAAGATGCATGCGCATGCTTAAAACGCGTTTTGGCACAAATCCATGTGCGGGTGCTAAAAAGAGCAGCATCGGCGTGCTTTTCACGTCGTTTGGTAGAAATCCACGCGCGCGTTTTGCCAAAAGCACCATTTCCATGCATATCGTGTGGTTTTGCAGAAAACTGCGTCCGCGTCTACCAAAAGATGCATGTGCATGCTTAAAACGCGTTTTGGCACAAATCCATGTGCGGGTGCTAAAAAGAGCAGCATCGGCATGCTTTTCACGTCGTTTGGTAGAAATCCACGCGCGCGTTTTGCCAAAAGCACCATTTGCATGCATATCGTGTGGTTTTGCAGAAAACTGCGTCCGCGTCTACCAAAAGATGCATGCGCATGCTTAAAACGCGTTTTTGGCACAAATCCATGTGCGGGTGCTAAAAAGAGCAGCATCGGCGTGCTTTTCACGTCGTTTGGTAGAAATCCACGCGCGCGTTCTGCCAAAAGCACCATTTCCATGCATATCGTGTGGTTTTGCAGAAAACTGCGTCCGCGTCTACCAAAAGATGCATGTGCATGCTTAAAACGCGTTTTGGCACAAATCCATGTGCGGGTGCTAAAAAGAGCAGCATCGGCATGCTTTTCACGTCGTTTGGTAGAAATCCACGCGCGCGTTCTGCCAAAAGCACCATTTGCATGCATATCGTGTGGTTTTGCAGAAAACTGCGTCCGCGTCTACCAAAAGATGCATGCGCATGCTTAAAACGCATTTTGGCACAAATGCATGTGCGGGTGCTAAAAAGAGCAGCATCGGCATGCCTTTCACGTCGTTTGGTAGAAATCCACGCGCGCGTTCTGCCAAAAGCACCATTTGCATGCGTATCGTGTGGTTTTGCAGAAAACTGCGTCCGTGTCTACCAAAAGATGCATGCGCATGCTTAAAACGCGTTTTGGCACAAATCCATGTGCGGGTGCTAAAAAGAGCAGCATCGGCATGCTTTCACGTCGTTTGGTAGAAATCCACGCGCGCGTTCTGCCAAAAGCACCATTTGCATGCATATCGTGTGGTTTTGCAGAAAACTGCGTCCGCGTCTACCAAAAGATGCATGCGCATGCTTAAAACGCGTTTTGGCACAAATCCATGTGCGGGGGCTAAAAAGAGCAGCATCGGCATGCTTTTCACGTCGTTTGGTAGAAATCCACGCGCGCGTTCTTCCAAAAGCACCATTTGCATGCATATCGTGTGGTTTTGCAGAAAACTGCGTCCGCGTCTACCAAAAGATGCATGCCAATGCTTAAAACGCGTTTTGGCACAAATCCATGTGCGGGTGCGAAAAAGAGCAGCATCGGCATGCTTTTCACGTCGTTTGGCAGAAATCCACGCGCGCGTTCTGCCAAAAGCACCATTTGCATGCATATCGTGTGGTTTTGCAGAAAACTGCGTCCGCGTCTACCAAAAGCTGCATGTGCATACTTAAAACGCGTTTTGGCACAAATCCATGTGCGGGTGCTAAAAAGAGCAGCATCGGCATGCTTTTCACATCGTTTGGCAGAAATCCACGCGCGCGTTCTGCCAAAAGCACCATTTGCATGCATATCGTGTGGTTTTGCAGAAAACTGCGTCCGCGTCTACCAAAAGATGCATGTGCATGCTTAAAACGCGTTTTGGCACAAATCCATGCGCGGGTGCTTAAAGAGCAGCATCGGCATGCTTTTCACATCGTTTGGTAGAAATCCACGCGCGCATTCTGCCAAAAGCACCATTTGCATGCATATCGTGTGGTTTTGCAGAAAACTGCGTCCGCGTCTACCAAAAGATGCATGTGCATGCTTAAAACGCGTTTTGGCACAAATCCATGTGCGGGTGCTAAAAAGAGCAGCATCGGCATGCATTTCACGTCGTTTGGTAGAAATCCACGCGCGCGTTCTGCCAAAAGCACCATTTGCATGCATATCGTGTGGTTTTGCAGAAAACTGCGTCGCGTCTCCCAAAAGATGCATGCGCATGCTTAAAACGCGTTTTGGCACAAATCCATGTGCGGGTGCTAAAAAGAGCAGCATCGGCCTGCTTTTCACGTCGTTTGGTAGAAATCCACGCGCGCGTTCTGCCAAAAGCACCATTTGCATGCATATCGTGTGGTTTTGCAGAAAACTGCGTCCGCGTCTACCAAAAGATGCATGCGCATGCTTAAAACGCGTTTTGGCACAAATCCATGTGCGGGTGCTAAAAAGAGCAGCATCGGCATGCTTTTCACGTCGTTTGGTAGAAATCCACGCGCGCGTTCTGCCAAAAGCACCATTTGCATGCATATCGTGTGGTTTTGCAGAAAACTGCGTCCGTGTCTACCAAAAGATGCATGCGCATGCTTAAAACGCGTTTTGGCACAAATCCATGTGCGGGTGCTAAAAAGAGCAGCATAGGCATGCTTTTCACGTCGTTTGGTAGAAATCCACGCGCGCGTTCTGCCAAAAGCACCATTTGCATGCATATCGTGTGGTCTTGGAGAAAACTGCGTCCGCGTCTACCAAAAGATGCATGCGCATGCTTAAAACGCGTTTTGGCACAAATCCATGTGCGGGTGCTAAAAAGAGCAGCATCGGCATGCTTTTCGCGTCGTTTGGTAGAAATCCACGCGCGCATTCTGCCAAAAGCACCATTTGCATGCATATCGTGTGGTTTTGCAGAAAACTGCGTCCGCGTCTACCAAAAGATGCATGCGCATGCTTAAAACGCGTTTTGGCACAAATCCATGTGCGGGTGCTAAAAAGAGCAGCATCGGCATGCTTTTCACGTCGTTTGGTAGAAATCCACGCGCGCGTTCTGCCAAAAGCACCATTTGCATGCATATCGTGTGGTTTTGCAGAAAACTGCGTCCGCATCTACCAAAAGATGCATGTGCATGCTTAAAACGCGTTTTGGAACAAATCCATGTGCGGGTGCTAAAAAGAGCAGCATCGGCATGCTTTTCACGTCGTTTGGTAGAAATCCACGCGGGCGCTCTGCCAAAAGCACCATTTGCATGCATATCGTGTGGTTTTGCAGAAAACTGCGTCCGCGTCTACCAAAAGATGCATGTGCATGCTTAAAACGCGTTTTGGCACAAATCCATGTGCGGGTGCTAAAAAGAGCAGCTCCGGCATGCTTTTCATGTCGTTTGGTAGAAATCCACGTGCGCGTTCAGCCAAAAGCACCATTTGCATGCATATCGTGTGGTTTTGCAGAAAACTGCGTCCGCGTCTACCAAAAGATGCATGCGCATGCTTAAAACGCGTTTTGGCACAAATCCATGTGCGGGTGCTAAAAAGAGCAGCATCGGCATGCTTTTCACGTCGTTTGGTAGAAATCCACGCGCGCGTTCTGCCAAAAGCACCATTTGCATGCATATCGTGGGTTTTGCAGAAAACTGCGTCCGCGTCTACCAAAAGATGCATGCGCATGCTTAAAACGCGTTTTGGCACAAATCAATGTGCGGGTGCTAAAAAGAGCAGCATCGGCATGCTTTTCACGTCGTTTAGTAGAAATTCACGCGCGCGTTCTGCCAAAACCACCATTTGCATGCATATCGTGTGGTTTTGCAGAAAACTGCGTCCGCGTCTACCAAAAGATGCATGTGCATGCTTAAAAGGCGTTTTGGCACAAATCCATCTGCGGGTGCTAAAAAGAGCAGCATCGGCATGCTTTTCTCGTCGTTTGGTAGAAATCCACGCGCGCGTTCTGCCAAAAGCACCATTTGCAAGCATATCCTGTGGTTTTGCAGAAAACTGCGTCCGCGTCTACCAAAAGATGCTTGTGCATGCTTAAAACTCGTTTTGGCACAAATCCATGTGCGGGTGCTAAAAAGAGCAGCATCGGCATGCTTTTCACGTCGTTTGGTAGAAATCCACGCGCGCGTTCTGCCAAAAGCACCATTTGCATGCATATCGTGTGGTTTTGCAGAAAACTGCGTCCGCGTCTACCAAAAGATGCATGCGCATGCTTAAAACGCGTTTTGGCACAAATCCATGTGCGGGTGCTAAAAAGAGCAGCATCGGCATGCTTTTCACGTCGTTTGGTAGAAATCCACGCGCGCGTTCTGCCAAAAGCACCATTTGCATGCATATCGTGTGGTTTTGCAGAAAACTGCGTCCGCTTCTACCAAAAGATGCATGTGCATGCTTAAAACGCGTTTTGGCACAAATCCATGTGCGGGTGCTAAAAAGAGCAGCATCGGCATGCTTTTCACGTCGTTTGGTAGAAATCCACGCGCGCGTTCTGCCAAAAGCACAATTTGCATGCATATCGTGTGGTTTTGCAGAAAACTGCGTCCGCGTCTACCAAAAGATGCATGCGCATATTTAAAACGCGTTTTGGCACAAATCCATGTGCGGGTGCTAAAAAGAGCAGCATCGGCATGCTTTTCACGTCGTTTGGTAGAAATCCACGCTTGCGTTCTGCCAAAAGCACCATTTGCATGTATATCGTGTGGTTTTGCAGAAAACTGCGTCCGCGTCTACCAAAAGATGCATGCGCATGCTTAAAACGCGTTTTGGCACAAATCCATGTGCGGGTGCTAAAAAGAGCAGCATCGGCATGCTTTTCACGTCGTTTGGTAGAAATCCACGCGCGCGTTCTGCCAAAAGCACCATTTGCATGCATATCGTGTGGTTTTGCAGAAAACTGCGTCCGCGTCTACCAAAAGATGCATGCGCATGCTTAAAACGCGTTTTGGCACAAATCCATGTGCGGGTGCTAAAAAGAGCAGCATCGGCATGTTTTCACGTCGTTTGGTAGAAATCCACGTGCGCGTTCTGCCAAAAGCACCATTTGCATGCATATCGTGTGGTTTTGCAGAAAACTGCGTCCGCGTCTACGAAAAGATGCATGCGCATGCTTAAAACGCGTTTTGGCAAAAATCCATGTGCGGGTGCTAAAAAGAGCAGCATCGGCATGCTTTTCACGTCGTTTGGTAGAAATCCACGTGCGCGTTCTGCCAAAGCACCATTTGCATGCATATCGTGTGGTTTTGCAGAAAACTTCGTCCGCGTCTACCAAAAGATGCATGTGCATGCTTAAAACGCGTTTTGGCACAAATCCATGTGCGGGTGCTAAAAAGAGCAGCATCGGCATGCTTTTCACGTCGTTTGGTAGAAATCCACGCGCGCGTTCTGCCAAAAGCACCATTTGCATGCATATCGTGTGTTTTTGCAGAAAACTGCGTCCGCGCCTACCAAAAGATGCATACGCATGCTTAAAATGCGTTTTGGCACAAATCCATGTGCGGGTGCTAAAAAGAGCAGCATCGGCATGCTTTTCACGTCGTTTGGTAGAAATCCACGCGCGCGTTCTCCCAAAAGCACCATTTGCATGCATATCGTGTGGTTTTGCAGAAAACTGCGTCCGCGTCTACCAAAAGATGCATGCGCATATTTAAAACGCGTTTTGGCACAAATCCATGTGCGGGTGCTAAAAAGAGCAGCATCGGCATGCTTTTCACGTCGTTTGGTAGAAATCCACGCGCGCGTTCTGCCAAAAGCACAATTTGCATGCATATCGTGTGGTTTTGCAGAAAACTGCGTCCGCGTCTACCAAAAGATGCATGCGCATATTTAAAACGCGTTTTGGCACAAATCCATGTGCGGGTGCTAAAAAGAGCAGCATCGGCATGCTTTTCACGTCGTTTGGTAGAAATCCACGCTTGCGTTCTGCCAAAGCACCATTTGCATGTATATCGTGTGGTTTTGCAGAAAACTGCGTCCGCGTCTACCAAAAGATGCATGCGCATGCTTAAAACGCGTTTTGGCACAAATCCATGTGCGGGTGCTAAAAAGAGCAGCATCGGCATGCTTTTCACGTCGTTTGGTAGAAATCCACGCGCGCGTTCTGCCAAAAGCACCATTTGCATGCATATCGTGTGGTTTTGCAGAAAACTGCGTCCGCGTCTACCAAAAGATGCATGCGCATGCTTAAAACGCGTTTTGGCACAAATCCATGTGCGGGTGCTAAAAAGAGCAGCATCGGCATGTTTTTCACGTCGTTTGGTAGAAATCCACGTGCGCGTTCTGCCAAAAGCACCATTTGCATGCATATCGTGTGGTTTTGCAGAAAACTGCGTCCGCGTCTACGAAAAGATGCATGCGCATGCTTAAAACGCGTTTTGGCAAAAATCCATGTGCGGGTGCTAAAAAGAGCAGCATCGGCATGCTTTTCACGTCGTTTGGTAGAAATCCACGTGCGCGTTCTGCCAAAAGCACCATTTGCATGCATATCGTGTGGTTTTGCAGAAAACTTCGTCCGCGTCTACCAAAAGATGCATGTGCATGCTTAAAACGCGTTTTGGCACAAATCCATGTGCGGGTGCTAAAAAGAGCAGCATCGGCATGCTTTTCACGTCGTTTGGTAGAAATCCACGCGCGCGTTCTGCCAAAAGCACCATTTGCATGCATATCGTGTGTTTTTGCAGAAAACTGCGTCCGCGCCTACCAAAAGATGCATACGCATGCTTAAAATGCGTTTTGGCACAAATCCATGTGCGGGTGCTAAAAAGAGCAGCATCGGCATGCTTTTCACGTCGTTTGGTAGAAATCCACGCGCGCGTTCTCCCAAAAGCACCATTTGCATGCATATCGTGTGGTTTTGCAGAAAACTGCGTCCGCGTCTACCAAAAGATGCATGCGCATATTTAAAACGCCTTTTGGCACAAATCCATGTGCGGGTGCTAAAAAGAGCAGCATCGGCATGCTTTTCACGTCGTTTGGTAGAAATCCACGCTTGCGTCATGCCAAAAGCACCATTTGCATGCATATCGTGTGGTTCTGCAGAAAACTGCGTCCGCGTCTACCAAAAGATGCATGCGCATGCTTAAAACGCGTTTTGGCACAAATCCATGTGCGGGTGCTAAAAAGAGCAGCATCGGCATGCTTTCACGTCGTTTGGTAGAAATCCACGCGCGCGTTCTGCCAAAAGCACCATTTGCATGCATATCGTGTGGTTTTGCAGAAAACTGCGTCCGCGTCTACCAAAAGATGCATGTGCATGCTTAAACGCGTTTTGGCACAAATCCATGTGCGGGTGCTAAAAAGAGCAGCATCGGCATGCTTTTCACGTCGTTTGGTAGAAATCCACGCGCGCGTTCTGCCAAAAACACCATTTGCATGCATATCGTGTGGTTTTGCAGAAAACTGCGTCCGCGTCTTCCAAAAGATGCATGTGCATGCTTAAAACGCGTTTGACGCAAATCATGTGCGGGTGCTAAAAAGAGCAGCATCGGCATGCTTTTCACGTCATTTGGTAGAAATCCACGCGCGCGTTCTGCCAAAAGCACCATTTGCATGCATATCGTGTGGTTTTGCAGTAAACTGCGTCCGCGTCTACCAAAAGATGCATGCGCATGCTTAAAACGCGTTTTGGCACAAATCCATGTGCGGGTGCTAAAAAGAGCAGCATCGGCATGCTTTTCACGTCGTTTGGTAGAAATCCACGCGCGCGTTCTGCCAAAAGCACCATTTGCATGCCATATCGTGTGGTTTTGCAGAAACTGCGTCCGCGTCTACCAAAGATGCATGCGCATGCTTAAAACGCGTTTTGGCACAAATCCATGTGCGGGTGCTAAAAGAGCAGCATCGGCATGCTTTTCACGTCGTTTGGTAGAAATCCACGCGCACATTCTGCCAAAAGCACCATTTGCATGCATATCGTGTGGTTTTGCAGAAAACTGCGTCCGCGTCTACCAAAAGATGCATCTGCGTGCTTAAAACGCGTTTTGGCAAAAATCCATGTGCGGGTGCTAAAAAGAGCAGCATCGGCATGCTTTTCACGTCGTTTGTAGAAATCCACGCGCGCATTCTGCCAAAAGCACCATTTGCATGCATAGCGTGTGGTTTTGCAGAAAATTTCGTCCGCGTCTACCAAAAGATGCATGTGCATGCTTAAAACGCGTTTTGGCACAAATCCATGTGCGGGTGCTAAAAAGAGCAGCATCGGCATGCTTTTCACGTCGTTTGGTAGAAATCCACGCGCGCGTTCTGCCAAAAGCACCATTTGCATGCATATCGTGTGGTTTTGCAGAAAACGGCGTCGGCGTCTACCAAAAGATGCATGTGCATGCTTTAAAACGCGTTTTGGCACAAATCCATGTGCGGGTGCTAAAAAGAGCAGCATCGGCATGCTTTTCACGTCGTTTGGTAGAAATCACGCGCGCGTTCTGCAAAAGCACCATTTGCATGCATATCGTGTGGTTTTGCAGAAAACTGCGTCCGCGTCTACCAAAGATGCATGTGCATGCTTAAAACGCGTTTTGGCACAAATCCATGTGCGGGTGCTAAAAAGAGCAGCATCGGCATGCTTTTCACGTCGTTTGGTAGAAATCCACGCGCGCGTTCTGCCAAAAGCACCATTGGCTTGCAGATCGTGTGGTTTTGCAGAAAACTGCGTCCGCGTCTACCAAAAGATGCATGTGCATGCTTAATACGCGTTTTGGCAGAAATCCATGTGCGGGTGCTAAAAAGAGCAGCATCGGCATGCTTTTCACGTCGTTTGGTAGAAATCCACGCGCGCGTTCTGCCAAAAGCACCATTTGCATGCATATCGTGTGGTTTTGCAGAAAACTGCGTCCGCGTCTACCAAAAGATGCATGTGCATGCTTAAAACGCGTTTTGGCACAAATCCATGTGCGGGTGCTAAAAAGAGCAGCATCGGCATGCTTTTCACGTCGTTTGGTAGAAATCCACGCGCGCGTTCTGCCAAAAGCACCATTTGCATGCATATCGTGTGGTTTTGCAGAAAACTGCGTGCGCGTCTACCAAAAGATGCATGTGCATGCTTAAAACGCGTTTTGGCACAAATCCATGTGCGGGTGCTAAAAAGAGCAGCATCGGCATGCTTTTCACGTCGTTTGGTAGAAATCCACGCGCGCGTTCTGCCAAAAGCACCATTTGCTTGCAGATCGTGTGGTTTTGCAGAAAACTGCGTCCGCGTCTACCAAAAGATGCATGTGCATGCTTAATACGCGTTTTGGCACAAATCCATGTGCGGGTGCTAAAAAGAGCAGCATCGGCATGCTTTTCACGTCGTTTGGTAGAAATCCACGCGCGCGTTCTGCCAAAAGCACCATTTGAATGCATATCGTGTGGTTTTGCAGAAAACTGCGTCCGCGTCTACCAAAAGATGCATGCGCACGCTTAAAACGCGTTTTGGCACAAATTCATGTGCGGGTGCTAAAAAGAGCAGCATCGGCATGCTTTTCACGTCGTTTGGTAGAAATCCACGCGCGCGTACTTCCAAAAGCACCATTTGCATGCATATCGTGTGGTTTTGCAGAAAACTGCGTCCGTGTCTACCAAAAGATGCATGCGCATGCTTAAAACGCGTTTTTGGCACAAATCCATGTGCGGGTGCTAAAAAGAGCAGCATCGGCATGCTTTTCACGTCGTTTGGTAGAAATCCACGGGCGCGTTCTGCCAAAAGCACCATTTGCATGCATATCGTGTGGTTTTGCAGAAAACTGCGTCCGCGTCTACCAAAAGATGCATGCGCACGCTTAAAACGCGTTTTGGCACAAATTCATGTGCGGGTGCTAAAAAGAGCAGCATCGGCATGCTTTTCACGTCGTTTGGTAGAAATCCACGCGCGCGTTCTTCCAAAAGCACCATTTGCATGCATATCGTGTGGTTTTGCAGAAAACTGCGTCCGTGTCTACCAAAAGATGCATGCGCATGCTTAAAACGCGTTTTGGCACAAATCCATGTGCGGGTGCTAAAAAGAGCAGCATCGGCATGCTTTTCACGTCGTTTGGTAGAAATCCACGCGCGCGTTCTGCCAAAAGCACCATTTGCATGCATATCGTGTGGTTTTGCAGAAAACTGTGTCCGCGTCTACCAAAAGATGCATGTGCATGCTTAAAACGCGTTTTGGCACAAATCCATGTGCGGGTGCTAAAAAGAGCAGCATCGGCATGCTTTTCACGTCGTTTGGTAGAAATCCACGCGCGCGTTCTGCCAAAAGCACCATTTGCATGCATATCGTGTGGTTTTGCAGAAAACTGCGTCCGCGTCTACCAAAAGATGCATGTGCATGCTTAAACGCGTTTTGGCACAAATCCATGTGCGGGTGCTAAAAAGAGCAGCATCGGCATGCTTTTCACGTCGTTTGGTAGAAATCCACGCGCGCGTTCTGCCAAAAACACCATTTGCATGCATATCGTGTGGTTTTGCAGAAAACTGCGTCCGCGTCTTCCAAAAGATGCATGTGCATGCTTAAAACGCGTTTTGACGCAAATCCATGTGCGGGTGCTAAAAAGAGCAGCATCGGCATGCTTTTCACGTCATTTGGTAGAAATCCACGCGCGCGTTCTGCCAAAAGCACCATTTGCATGCATATCGTGTGGTTTTGCAGTAAACTGCGTCCGCGTCTACCAAAAGATGCATGCGCATGCTTAAAACGCGTTTTGGCACAAATCCATGTGCGGGTGCTAAAAAGAGCAGCATCGGCATGCTTTTCACGTCGTTTGTAGAAATCCACGCGCGCGTTCTGCCAGAAGCACCATTTGCATGCATATCGCGTGGTTTTGCAGAAAACTGCGTCCGCGTCTACCAAAGATGCATGCGCATGCTTAAAACGCGTTTTGGCACAAATCCATGTGCGGGTGCTAAAAAGAGCAGCATCGGCATGCTTTTCACGTCGTTTGGTAGAAATCCACGCGCACATTCTGCAAAAGCACCATTTGCATGCATATCGTGTGGTTTTGCAGAAAACTGCGTCGCGTCTACCAAAAGATGCATGTGCGTGCTTAAAACGCGTTTTGGCAAAAATCCATGTGCGGGTGCTAAAAAGAGCAGCATCGGCATGCTTTTCACGTCGTTTGGTAGAAATCCACGCGCGCATTCTGAAAAAAGCACCATTTGCATGCATAGCGTGTGGTTTTGCAGAAAATTTCGTCCGCGTCTACCAAAAGATGCATGTGCATGCTTAAAACGCGTTTTGGCACAAATCCATGTGCGGGTGCGAAAAAGAGCAGCATCGGCATGCTTTTCACGTCGTTTGGTAGAAATCCACGCGCGCGTTCTGCCAAAAGCACCATTTGCATGCATATCGTGTGGTTTTGCAGAAAACGGCGTCCGCGTCTACCAAAAGATGCATGTGCATGCTTAAAACGCGTTTTGGCACAAATCCATGTGCGGGTGCTAAAAAGAGCAGCATCGCATGCTTTTCACGTCGTTTGGTAGAAATCCACGCGCGCGTTCTGCCAAAAGCACCATTTGCATGCATATCGTGTGGTTTTGCAGAAAACTGCGTCCGCGTCTACCAAAAGATGCATGTGCATGCTTAAAACGCGTTTTGGCACAAATCCATGTGCGGGTGCTAAAAAGAGCAGCATCGGCATGCTTTTCACGTCGTTTGGTAGAAATCCACGCGCGCGTTCTGCCAAAAGCACCATTTGCTTGCAGATCGTGTGGTTTTGCAGAAAACTGCGTCCGCGTCTACCAAAGATGCATGTGCATGCTTAATACGCGTTTTGGCAGAAATCCATGTGCGGGTGCTAAAAAGAGCAGCATCGGCATGCTTTTCACGTCGTTTGGTAGAAATCCACGCGCGCGTTCTGCCAAAAGCACCATTTGCATGCATATCGTGTGGTTTTGCAGAAAACTGCGTCCGCGTCTACCAAAAGATGCATGCGCACGCTTAAAACGCGTTTTGGCACAAATTCATGTGCGGGTGCTAAAAAGAGCAGCATCGGCATGCTTTTCACGTCGTTTGGTAGAAATCCACACGCGCGTACTGCCAAAAGCACCATTTGCATGCATATCGTGTGGTTTTGCAGAAAACTGCGTCCGCGTCTACCAAAAGATGCATGCGCATGCTTAAAACGCGTTTTGGCACAAATCCATGTGCGGGTGCTAAAAAGAGCAGCATCGGCATGCTTTTCACGTCGTTTGGTAGAAATCCACGCACGCGTTCTGCCAAAAGCACCATTTGAATGCATATCGTGTGGTTTTGCAGAAAACTGCGTCCGCGTCTACCAAAGATGCATGCGCACGCTTAAAACGCGTTTTGGCACAAATTCATGTGCGGGTGCTAAAAGAGCAGCATCGGCATGCTTTTCACGTCGTTTGTAGAAATCCACGCGCGCGTACTTCCAAAAGCACATTTGCATGCATATCGTGTGGTTTTGCAGAAAACTGCGTCCGTGTCTACCAAAAGATGCATGCGCATGCTTAAAACGCGTTTTGGCACAAATCCATGTGCGGGTGCTAAAAAGTGCAGCATCGGCATGCTTTTCACGTCGTTTGGTAGAAATCCACGCGCGCGTTCTGCCAAAAGCACCATTTGCATGCATATCGTGTGGTTTTGCAGAAAACTGCGTCGCGTCTACCAAAAGATGCATGCGCACGCTTAAAACGCGTTTTGGCACAAATTCATGTGCGGGTGCTAAAAAGAGCAGCATCGGCATGCTTTTCACGTCGTTTGGTAGAAATCCACGCGCGCGTTCTTCCAAAGCACCATTTGCATGCATATCGTGTGGTTTTGCAAAAACTGCGTCCGTGTCTACCAAAAGATGCATGCGCATGCTTAAAACGCGTTTTTGGCACAAATCCATGTGCGGGTGCTAAAAAGAGCAGCATCGGCATGCTTTTCACGTCGTTTGGTAGAAATCCACGCGCGCGTTCTGCCAAAAGCACCATTTGCATGCATATCGTGTGGTTTTGCAGAAAACTGCGTCCGCGTCTACCAAAAGATGCATGTGCATGCTTAAAACGCGTTTTGGCACAAATCCATGTGCGGGTGCTAAAAAGAGCAGCATCGGCATGCTTTTCACGTCGTTTGGTAGAAATCCACGCGCGCGTTCTGCCAAAAGCACGATTTGCATGCATATCGTGTGGTTTTGCAGAAAACTGCGTCCGCGTCTACAAAAGATGCATGCGCACGCTTAAAACGCGTTTTTGGCGCAAATTCATGTGCGGGTGCTAAAAAGAGCAGCATCGGCATGCTTTTCACGTCGTTTGGTAGAAATCCACGCGCGCGTTCTTCCAAAAGCACCATTTGCATGCATATCGTGTGGTTTTGCAGAAAACTGCGTCCGTGTCTACAAAAGATGCATGCGCATGCTTAAAACGCGTTTTGGCACAAATCCATGTGCGGGTGCTAAAAAGAGCAGCATCGGCATGCTTTTCACGTCGTTTGGTAGAAATCCACGCGCGCGTTCTGCCAAAAGCACCATTTGCATGCATATCGTGTGGTTTTGCAGAAAACTGCGTCCGCGTCTACCAAAAGATGCATGTGCATGCTTAAAACGCGTTTTGGCACAAATCCATGTGCGGGTGCTAAAAAGAGCAGCATCGGCATGCTTTTCACGTCGTTTGGTAGAAATCCACGCGCGCGTTCTGCCAAAAAGCACGATTTGCATGCATATCGTGTGGTTTTGCAGAAAACTGCGTCCGCGTCTACCAAAAGATGCATGCGCACGCTTAAAACGCGTTTTCGCATAAATCCATGTGCGGGTGCTAAAAAGAGCAGCATCGGCATGCTTTTCACGTCGTTTGGTAGAAATCCACGCGCTCGTTCTGCCAAAGCACCATTTGCATGCACATCGTGTGGTTTTGCAGAAAACTGCGTCCGCGTCTACCAAAAGATGCATGTGCATGCTTAAAACGCGTTTTGGCACAAATCCATGTGCGGGTGCTAAAAAGAGCAGCATCGGCATGCTTTTCACGTCGTTTGTAGAAATCCACGCGCGCATTCTGCCAAAGCACCATTTGCATGCATATCGTGTGGTTTTGCAGAAAACTGCGTCCGCGTCTACCAAATGATGCATGCGCATGCTTAAAACGCCTTTTGGCACAAATCCATGTGCGGGTGCTAAAAAGAGCAGCATCGGCATGCTTTTCACGTCGGTTGGTAGAAATCCACGCGCGCGTTCTGCCAAAAGCACCATTTGCATGCATATCGTGTGGTTTTGCAGAAAACTGCGTCCGCGTCTACCAAAAGATGCATGCGCACGCTTAAAACGCGTTTTCGCATAAATTCATGTGCGGGTGCTAAAAAGAGCAGCATCGGCATGCTTTTCACGTCGTTTGGTAGAAATCCACGCGCGCGTACTGCCAAAAGCACCATTTGCATGCATATCGTGTGGTTTTGCAGAAAACTGCGTCCGCGTCTACCAAAAGATGCATGCGCATGCTTAAAACGCGTTTTGGCAACAAATTCATGTGCGGGTGCTAAAAAGAGCAGCATCGGCATGCTTTTCACGTCGTTTGTAGAAATCCACGCGCGCGTTCTGCCAAAAGCACCATTTGCATGCACATCGTGTGGTTTTGCAGAAAACTGCGTCCGCGTCTACCAAAAGATGCATGTGCATGCTTAAAACGCGTTTTGGCACAAATCCATGTGCGGGTGCTAAAAAGAGCAGCATCGGCATGCTTTTCACGTCGTTTGGTAGAAATCCACGCGCGCATTCTGCCAAAAGCACCATTTGCATGCATATCGTGTGGTTTTGCAGAAAACTGCGTCCGCGTCTACCAAAAGATGCATGTGCATGCTTAAAAGGCGTTTTGGCACAAATCCATGTGCGGGTGCTAAAAAGAGCAGCATCGGCATGCTTTTCACGTCGTTTGGTAGAAATCCACGCGCGCGTTCTGCCAAAAGCACCATTTGCATGCATATCGTGTGGTTTTGCAGAAAACTGCGTCCGCGTCTACCAAAAGATGCATGCGCATGCTTAAAACGCGTTTTGGCACAAATCCATGTGCGGGTGCTAAAAAGAGCAGCATCGGCATGCTTTTCACGTCGTTTGGTAGAAATCCACGCGCGCGTTCTGCCAAAAGCACCATTTGCATGCATATCGTGTGGTTTTGCAGAAAACTGCGTTCGCGTCTACCAAAAGAGATGCATGCGCATGCTTAAAACGCGTTTTGGCACAAATCCATGTGCGGGTGCTAAAAAGAGCAGCATCGGCATGCTTTTCACGTCGTTCGGTAGAAATCCACGCGCACGTTCTGCCAAAAGCACCATTTGCATGCATATCGTGTGGTTTTGCAGAAAACTGCGTCCGCGTCTACCAAAAGAGATGCATGCGCATGCTTAAAACGCGTTTTGGCACAAATCCATGTGCGGGTGTTAAAAATAGTAGCATCGGCATGCTTTTCACCTCGTTCGGTAGAAATCCACGCGCGCGTTCTGCCAAAAGCACCATTTGCATGCATATCGTGTGGTTTTGCAGAAAACTGCGTCCGCGTCTACCAAAAGATGCATGCGCATGCTTAAAACGCGTTTTGGCACAAATCCATGTGCGGGTGCTAAAAAGAGCAGCATCGGCGTGCTTTTCACGTCGTTTGGTAGAAATCCACGCGCGCGTTTTGCCAAAAGCACCATTTCCATGCATATCGTGTGGTTTTGCAGAAAACTGCGTCCGCGTCTACCAAAAGATGCATGCGCACGCTTAAAACGCGTTTTCGCATAAATTCATGTGCGGGTGCTAAAAAGAGCAGCATCGGCATGCTTTTCACGTCGTTTGGTAGAAATCCACGCGCGCGTACTGCCAAAAGCACCATTTGCATGCATATCGTGTGGTTTTGCAGAAAACTGCGTCCGCGTCTACCAAAAGATGCATGCGCATGCTTAAAACGCGTTTTGGCACAAATTCATGTGCGGGTGCTAAAAAGAGCAGCATCGGCATGCTTTTCACGTCGTTTGGTAGAAATCCACGCGCGCGTTCTGCCAAAAGCACCATTTGCATGCACATCGTGTGGTTTTGCAGAAAACTGCGTCCGCGTCTACCAAAAGATGCATGTGCATGCTTAAAACGCGTTTTGGCACAAATCCATGTGCGGGTGCTAAAAAGAGCAGCATCGGCATGCTTTTCACGTCGTTTGGTAGAAATCAACGCGCGCATTCTGCCAAAAGCACCATTTGCATGCATATCGTGTGGTTTTGCAGAAAACTGCGTCCGCGTCTACCAAAAGATGCATGTGCATGCTTAAAAGGCGTTTTGGCACAAATCCATGTGCGGGTGCTAAAAAGAGCAGCATCGGCATGCTTTTCGCGTCGTTTGGTAGAAATCCACGCGCGCGTTCTGCCAAAAGCACCATTTGCATGCATATCATGTGGTTTTGCAGAAAACTGCGTCCGCGTCTACCAAAAGATGCATGCGCATGCTTAAAACGCGTTTTGGCACAAATCCATGTGCGGGTGCTAAAAAGAGCAGCATCGGCATGCTTTTCACGTCGTTTGGTAGAAATCCACGCGCGCGTTCTGCCAAAAGCACCATTTGCATGCATATCGTGTGGTTTTGCAGAAAACTGCGTTCGCGTCTACCAAAAGAGATGCATGCGCATGCTTAAAACGCGTTTTGGCACAAATCCATGTGCGGGTGCTAAAAAGAGCAGCATCGGCATGCTTTTCACGTCGTTCGGTAGAAATCCACGCGCGCGTTCTGCCAAAAGCACCATTTGCATGCATATCGTGTTGTTTTGCAGAAAACTGCGTCCGCGTCTACCAAAAGAGATGCATGCGCATGCTTAAAACGCGTTTTGGCACAAATCCATGTGCGGGTGTTAAAAATAGCAGCATCGGCATGCTTTTCACCTCGTTCGGTAGAAATCCACGCGCGCGTTCTGCCAAAAGCACCATTTGCATGCATATCGTGTGGTTTTGCAGAAAACTGCGTCCGCGTCTACCAAAAGATGCATGCGCATGCTTAAAACGCGTTTTGGCACAAATCCATGTGCGGGTGCTAAAAAGAGCAGCATCGGCATGCTTTTCACGTCGTTCGGTAGAAATCCACGCGCGCGTTCTGCCAAAAGCACCATTTGCATGCATATCGTGTGGTTTTGCAGAAAACTGCGTCCGCGTCTACCAAAAGATGCATGCGCATGCTTGAAACGCGTTTTGGCACAAATCTATGTGCGGGTGCTAAAAAGAGCAGCATCGGCATGCTTTTCACGTCGTTTGGTAGAAATCCACGCGCGCGTTCTGCCAAAAGCACCATTTGCATGCATATCGTGTGGTTTTGCAGAAAACTGCGTTCGCGTCTACCAAAAGAGATGCATGCGCATGCTTAAAACGCGTTTTGGCACAAATCCATGTGCGGGTGCTAAAAAGAGCAGCATCGGCATGCTTTTCACGTCGTTCGGTAGAAATCCACGCGCGCGTTCTGCCAAAAACACAATTTGCATGCATATCGTGTGGTTTTGCAGAAAACTGCGTCCGCGTCTACCAAAAGAGATGCATGCGCATGCTTAAAACGCGTTTTGGCACAAATCCATGTGCGGGTGCTAAAAAGAACAGCATCGGCATGCTTTTCACGTCGTTTGGTAGAAATCCACGCGCGCGTTCTGCCAAAAGCACCATTTGCATGCACATCGTGTGGTTTTGCAGAAAACTGCGTCCGCGTCTACCAAAAGATGCATGCGCATGCTTAAAACGCGTTTTGGCACAAATCCATGTGCGGGTGCTAAAAAGAGCAGCATGGGCATGCTTTTCACGTCGTTTGGTAGAAATCCACGCGCGCGTTCTGCCAAAAGCACCATTTGCATGCATATCGTGTGGTTTTGCAGAAAACTGCGTCCGCGTCTACCAAAAGATGCATGCGCATGCTTAAAACGCCTTTTGGCGCAAATCCATGTGCGGGTGCTAAAAAGAGCAGCATCGGCATGCTTTTCAGCTCGTTTGGTAGAAATCCACGCGCGCGTTCTGCCAAAAGCACCATTTGCATGCATATCGTGTGGTTTTGCAGAAAACTGCGTCCGCGTCTACCAAAAGATGCATGCGCATGCTAAAAACGCGTTTTGGCACAAATCCATGTGCGGGTGCTAAAAAGAGCAGCATCGGAATGCTTTTCACGTCGTTTGGTAGAAATCCACGCGCGCGTTCTGCCAAAAGCACCATTTGCATGCACATCGTGTGGTTTTGCAGAAATCTGCGTCCGCGTCTACCAAAGATGCATGCGCATGCTTAAAACGCGTTTTGGCACAAATCCATGTGCGGGTGCTAAAAAGAGCAGCATCGGCATGCTTTTCACCTCGTTTGGTAGAAATCCACGCGGGCGTTCTGCCAAAAGCACCATTTGCATGAATATCGTGTGGTTTTGCAGAAAACTGCGTCCGCGTCTACCAAAAGATGCATGCGCATGCTAAAAACGCGTTTTGGCACAAATCCATCTGCGGGTGCTAAAAAGAGCAGCATCGGAATGCTTTTCACGTCGTTTGGTAGAAATCCACGCGCGCGTTCTGCCAAAAGCACCATTTGCATGCATATCGTTTGGTTTTGCAGAAAACTGCGTTTGCGTCTACCAAAAGATGCATGCGCATGCTTAAAACGCGTTTTGGCACAAATCCATGTGCGGGTGCTAAAAAGAGCAGCATCGGCATGCTTTTCACGTCGTTCGGTAGAAATCCACGCGCGCGTTCTGCCAAAAGCACCATTTGCATGCATATCGTGTGGTTTTGCAGAAAACTGCGTCCGCGTCTACCAAAAGAGATGCATGCGCATGCTTAAAACGCGTTTTGGCACAAATCCATGTGCGGGTGCTAAAAAGAACAGCATCGGCATGCTTTTCACCTCGTTCGGTAGAAATCCACGCGCGCGTTCTGCCAAAAGCACCATTTACATGCATATCGTGTGGTATTGCAGAAAACTGCGTCCGCGTCTACCAAAAGATGCATGCGCATGCTTAAAACGCGTTTTGGCACAAATCCATGTGCGGGTGCTAAAAAGAGCAGCATCGGCATGCTTTTCACGTCGTTTGGTAGAAATCCACGCGCGCGTTCTGCCAAAAGCACCATTTGCATGCATATCGTGTGGTTTTGCAGAAAACTGCGTCCGCGTCTACCAAAAGATGCATGCGCATGCTAAAAACGCGTTTTGGCACAAATCCATGTGCGGGTGCTAAAAAGAGCAGCATCGGAATGCTTTTCACGTCGTTTGGTAGAAATCCACGCGGGCGTTCTGCCAAAAGCACCATTTGCATGCACATCGTGTGGTTTTGCAGAAAACTGCGTCCGCGTCTACCAAAAGATGCATGCGCATGCTTAAAACGCGTTTTGGCACAAATCCATGTGCGGGTGCTAAAAAGAGCAGCATCGGCATGCTTTTCACCTCGTTTGGTAGAAATCCACGCGCGCGTTCTGCCAAAAGCACCATTTGCATTTATATCGTGTGGTTTTGCAGAAAACTGCGTCCGCGTCTACCAAAAGATGCATGCGCATGCTAAAAACGCGTTTTGGCACAAATCCATGTGCGGGTGCTAAAAAGAGCAGCATCGGAATGCTTTTCACGTCGTTTGGTAGAAATCCACGCGCGCGTTCTGCCAAAAGCACCATTTGCATGCATATCGTTTGGTTTTGCAGAAAACTGCGTTCGCGTCTACCAAAAGATGGATGCGCATGCTTAAAACGCGTTTTGGCACAAATCCATGTGCGGGTGCTAAAAAGAGCAGCATCGGCATGCTTTTCACGTCGTTTGGTAGAAATCCACGCGCGCGTTCTGCCAAAAGCACCATTTGCTTGCATATCGTGTGGTTTTGAAGAAAACTGCGTCCGCGTCTACCAAAAGATGCATGCGCATGCTTAAAACGCGTTTTGGCACAAATCCATGTGCGGGTGCTAAAAAGAGCAGCATCGGCATGCTTTTCACGTCGTTTGGTAGAAATCCATGCGCGCGTTCTACCAAAAGCACCATTTGCATGCATATCGTGCGGTTTTGCAGAAAACTGCGTCCGCGTCTACCAAAAGATGTATGCGCATGCTTAAAAGGCGTTTTGGCACAAATCCATGTGCGGGTGCTAAAAAGAGCAGCATCGGCATGCTTTTCACGTCGTTTGGTAGAAATCCACGCGCGCGTTCTGCCAAAAGCACCATTTGCATGCATATCGTGTGGTTTTGCAGAAAACTGCGTCCGCGTCTACCAAAAGATGCATGTGCATGCTAAAAACGCGTTTTGGCACAAATCCATGTGCGGGTGCTAAAAAGAGCAGCATCGGCATGCTTTTCACGCCGTTTGGTAGAAATCCACGCGCGCGTTCTGCCAAAAGCACCATTTGCATTCATATCGTGTGGTTTTGCAGAAAACTGCGTCCGCGTCTACCAAAAGATGCATGCGCATGCTTAAAACGCGTTTTGGCACACATCCATGTGCGGGTGCTAAAAAGAGCAGCATCGGCATGCTTTTCACGTCGTTTGGTAGAAATCCACGCGCGCGTTCTGCCAAAAGCACCATTTGCATGCATATCGTGTGGTTTTGCAGAAAACTGCGTCCGCGTCTACCAAAAGATGCATGCGCATGCTAAAAACGCGTTTTGGCACAAATCCATGTGCGGGTGCTAAAAAGAGCAGCATCGGCATGCTTTTCACGTCGTTTGGTAGAAATCCACGCGCGCGTTCTGCCAAAAGCACCATTTGCATGCATATCGTGTGGTTTTGCAGAAAACTGCGTTCGCGTCTACCAAAAGAGATGCATGCGCATGCTTAAAACGCGTTTTGGCACTAATCCATGTGCGGGTGCTAAAAAGAGCAGCATCGGCATGCTTTTCACGTCGTTTGGTAGAAATCCACGCGCGCGTTCTGCCAAAAGCACCATTTGCATGCATATCGTGTAGTTTTGCAGAAAACTGCGTCCGCGTCTACCAAAAGATGCATGCGCATGCTTAAAACGCGTTTTGGCACAAATCCATGTGCGGGTGCTAAAAAGAGCAGCATCGGCATGCTTTTCACGTCGTTTGGTAGAAATCCACGCTCGCGTTCTGCCAAAAGCACCATTGGCATGCATATCGTGTGGTTTTGCAGAAAACTGCGTCCGCGTCTACCAAAAGATGCATGCGCATGCTAAAAACGCGTTTTGGCACAAATCCATGTGCGGGTGCTAAAAAGAGCAGCATCGGCATGCTTTTCACGTCGTTTGGTAGAAATCCACGCGCGCGTTCTGCCAAAAGCACCATTTGCATGCATATCGTGTGGTTTTGCAGAAAACTGCGTCCGCGTCTACCAAAAGATGCATGCGCATGCTTAAAACGCGTTTTGGCACAAATCCATGTGCGGGTGCTAAAAAGAGCAGCATCGGCATGCTTTTCACGTCGTTTGGTAGAAATCCACGCGCGCGTTCTGCCAAAAGCACCATTTGCATGCATATCGTGTGGTTTTGCAGAAAACTGCGTCCGCGTCTACCAAAAGATGCATGCGCATGCTTAAAACGCGTTTTGGCACAAATCCATGTGCGGGTGCTAAAAAGAGCAGCATGGGCATGCTTTTCACGTCGTTTGGTAGAAATCCACGCGCGCGTTCTGCCAAAAGCACCATTTGCATGCATATCGTGTGGTTTTGCAGAAAACTGCGTCCGCGTCTACCAAAAGATGCATGCGCATGCTTAAAACGCGTTTTGGCACAAATCCATGTGCGGGTGCTAAAAAGAGCAGCATCGGCATGCTTTTCACGTCGTTTGGTAGAAATCCACGCGCGCGTTCTACCAAAAGCACCGTTTGCATGCATATCGTGTGGTTTTGCAGAAAACTGCGTCCGCGTCTACCAAAAGATGCATGCGCATGCTAAAAACGCGTTTTGGCACAAATCCATGTGCGGGTGCTAAAAAGAGCAGCATCGGCATGCTTTTCACGTCGTTTGGTAGAAATCCACGCGCGCGTTCTGCCAAATGCACCATTTGCATGCATATCGTGTGGTTTTGCAGAAAACTGCGTCCGCGTCTACCAAAAGATGCATGCGCATGCTTAAAACGCGTTTTGGCACTAATCCATGTGCGGGTGCTAAAAAGAGCAGCATCGGCATGCTTTTCACGTCGTTTGGTAGAAATCCACGCGCGCGTTCTGCCAAAAGCACCATTTGCATGCATATCGTGTGGTTTTGCAGAAAACTGCGTCCGCGTCTACCAAAAGATGCATGCGCATGCTTAAAACGCGTTTTGGCACAAATCCATGTGCGGGTGCTAAAAAGAGCAGCATCGGCATGCTTTTCACGTCGTTTGGTAGAAATCCACGCTCGAATTCTGCCAAAAGCACCATTTGCATGCATATCGTGTGGTTTTGCAGAAAACTGCGTCCGCGTCTACCAAAAGATGCATGCGCATGCTAAAAACGCGTTTTGGCACAAATCAATGTGCGGGTGCTAAAAAGAGCAGCATCGGCATGCTTTTCACGTCGTTTGGTAGAAATCCACGCGCGCGTTGTGCCAAAAGCACCATTTGCATGCATATCGTGTGGTTTTGCAGAAAACTGCGCCCGCGTCTACCAAAAGATGCATGCGCATGCTTAAAACGCGTTTTGGCACAAATCCATGTGCGGGTGCTAAAAAGAGCAGCATCGGCATGCTTTTCACGTCGTTTGGTAGAAATCCACGCGCGCGTTCTGCCAAAAGCACCATTTGCATGCATATCGTGTGGTTTTGCAGAAAACTGCGTCCGCGTCTACCAAAAGATGCATGCGCATGCTTAAAAGGCGTTTTGGCACAAATCCATGTGCGGGTGCTAAAAAGAGCAGCATGGGCATGCTTTTCACGTCGTTTGGTAGAAATCCACGCGCGCGTTCTGCCAAAAGCACCATTTGCATGCATATCGTGTGGTTTTGCAGAAAACTGCGTCCGCGTCTAGCAAAAGATGCATGCGCATGCTTAAAACGCGTTTTGGCACAAATCCATGTGCGGGTGCTAAAAAGAGCAGCATCGGCATGCTTTTCACGTCGTTTGGTAGACATCCACGCGCGCGTTCTACCAAAAGCACCATTTGCATGCACATCGTGTGGTTTTGCAGAAAACTGCGTCCGCGTCTACCAAAAGATGCATGCGCATGCTTAAAACGTGTTTTGGCACAAATCCATGTGCGGGTGCTAAAAAGAGCAGAATCGGCATGCTTTTCGCCTCGTTTGGTAGAAATCCACGCGCGCGTTCTGCCAAAAGCACCATTTGCATGCATATCGTGTGGTTTTGCAGAAAACTGCGTCAGCGTCCACCAAAAGATGCATGCGCATGCTAAAAACGCGTTTTGGCACAAATCCATGTGCGGGTGCTAAAAGAGCAGCATCGGAATGCTTTTCACGTCGTTTGGTAGAAATCCACGCGCGCGTTCTGCCAAAGGCACCATTTGCATGCATATCGTGTGGTTTTGCAGAAAACTGCGTTCGCGTCTACCAAAAGATGCATGCGCATGCTTAAAACGTGTTTTGGCACAAATCCATGTGCGGGTGCTAAAAAGAGCAGCATCGGCATGCTTTTCACGTCGTTTGGTAGAAATCCACGCGCGCGTTCTGCCAAAAGCACCATTTGCATGCATATCGTGTGGTTTTGCAGAAAACTGCGTCCGCGTCTACCAAAAGATGCATGCGCATGCTTAAAACGCGTTTTGGCACAAATCCATGTGCGGGTGCTAAAAAGAGCAGCATCGGCATGCTTTTCACGTCGTTTGGTAGAAATCCACGCGCGCGTTGTGCCAAAAGCACCATTTGCATGCATATCGTGTGGTTTTGCAGAAAACTGCGTCCGCGTCTACCAAAAGATGCATGCGCATGCTTAAAACGCGTTTTGGCACAAATCCATGTGCGGGTGCTAAAAAGAGCAGCATCGGCATGCTTTTCACGTCGTTTGGTAGAAATCCACGTGCGCGTTCTGCCAAAAGCACCATTTGCATGCATATCGTGTGGTTTTGCAGAAAACTGCGTCCGCGTGTACCAAAAGATGCATGCGCATGCTTAAAACGCGTTTTGGCACAAATCCATGTGCGGGTGCTAAAAAGAGCAGCATCGGCATGCTTTTCACGTCGTTTGGTAGAAATCCACGCGCGCGTTCTGCCAAAAGCACCATTTGCATGCACATCGTGTGGTTTTGCAGAAAACTGCGTCCGCGTCTACCAAAAGATGCATGCGCATGCTCAAAACGCGTTTTGGCACAAATCCATGTCCGGGTGCTAAAAAGAGCAGCATCGGCATGCTTTTCACGTCGTTTGGTAGAAATCCACGCGCGCGTTCTGCCAAAAGCACCATTTGCATGCATATCGTGTGGTTTTGCAGAAAACTGCGTCCGCGTCTAGCAAAAGATGCATGCGCATGCTTAAAACGCGTTTTGGCACAAATCCATGTGCGGGTGCTAAAAAGAGCAGCATCGGCATGCTTTTCACGTCGTTTGGTAGAAATCCAAGCGCGCGTTCTGCCAAAAGCACCATTTGCATGCACATCGTGTGGTTTTGCAGAAAACTGCGTCCGCGTCTACCAAAAGATGCTTGCGTATGCTTAAAACGCGTTTTGGCACAAATCCATGTGCGGGTGCTAAAAAGAGCAGCATCGGCATGCTTTTCACGTCGTTTGGTAGAAATCCACGCTCGCGTTCTGCCAAAAGCACCATTTGCATGCATATCGTGTGGTTTTGCAGAAAACTGCGTCCGCGTCTACCAAAAGATGCATGCGCATGCTAAAAACGCGTTTTGGCACAAATCAATGTGCGGGTGCTAAAAAGAGCAGCATCGGCATGCTTTTCACGTCGTTTGGTAGAAATCCACGCGCGCGTTGTGCCAAAAGCACCATTTGCATGCATATCGTGTGGTTTTGCAGAAAACTGCGTCCGCGTCTACCAAAAGATGCATGCGCATGCTTAAAACGCGTTTTGGCACAAATCCATGTGCGGGTGCTAAAAAGAGCAGCATCGGCATGCTTTTCACGTCGTTTGGTAGAAATCCACGCGCGCGTTCTGCCAAAAGCACCATTTGCATTCATATCGTGTGGTTTTGCAGAAAACTGCGTCCGCGTCTACCAAAAGATGCATGCGTATGCTTAAAACGCGTTTTGGCACAAATCCATGTGCGGGTGCTAAAAAGAGCAGCATGGGCATGCTTTTCACGTCGTTTGGTAGAAATCCACGCGCGTGTTCTGCCAAAAGCACCATTTGCATGCATATCGTGTGGTTTTGCAGAAAACTGCGTCCGCGTCTACCAAAAGATGCATGCGCATGCTTAAAACGCGTTTTGGCACAAATCCATGTGCGGGTGCTAAAAAGAGCAGCATCGGCATGCTTTTCAGGTCGTTTGGTAGAAATCCACGCGCGCGTTCTGCCAAAAGCACCATTTGCATGCATATCGTGTGGTTTTGCAGAAAACTGCGTCCGCGTCTACCAAAAGATGCATGCGCATGCTTAAAACGCGTTTTGGCACAAATCCATGTGCGGGTGCTAAAAAGAGCAGCATCGGCATGCTTTTCACGTCGTTTGGTAGAAATCCACGTGCGCGTTCTGCCAAAAGCACCATTTGCATGCATATCGTGTGGTTTTGCAGAAAACTGCGTCCGCGTCTACCAAAAGATGCATGCGCATGCTTAAAACGCGTTTTGGCACAAATCCATGTGCGGGTGCTAAAAAGAGCAGCATCGGCATGCTTTTCACGTCGTTTGGTAGAAATCCACGCGCGCGTTCTGCCAAAAGCACCATTTGCATGCACATCGTGTGGTTTTGCAGAAAACTGCGTCCGCGTCTACCAAAAGATGCATGCGCACGCTTAAAACGCGTTTTGGCACAAATCCATGTCCGGGTGCTAAAAAGAGCAGCATCGGCATGCTTTTCACGTCGTTTGGTAGAAATCCACGCGCGCGTTCTGCCAAAAGCACCATTTGCATGCATATCGTGTGGTTTTGCAGAAAACTGCGTCCGCGTCTAGCAAAAGATGCATGCGCATGCTTAAAACGCGTTTTGGCACAAATCCATGTGCGGGTGCTAAAAAGAGCAGCATCGGCATGCTTTTCACGTCGTTTGGTAGAAATACAAGCGCGCGTTCTGCCAAAAGCACCATTTGCATGCACATCGTGTGGTTTTGCAGAAAACTGCGTCCGCGTCTACCAAAAGATGCGTGCGTATGCTTAAAACGCGTTTTGGCACAAATCCATGTGCGGGTGCTAAAAAGAGCAGCATCGGCATGCTTTTCACGTCGTTTGGTAGAAATCCACGCTCGCGTTCTGCCAAAAGCACCATTTGCATGCATATCGTGTGGTTTTGCAGAAAACTGCGTCCGCGTCTACCAAAAGATGCATGCGCATGCTAAAAACGCGTTTTGGCACAAATCAATGTGCGGGTGCTAAAAAGAGCAGCATCGGCATGCTTTTCACGTCGTTTGGTAGAAATCCACGCGCGCGTTGTGCCAAAAGCACCATTTGCATGCATATCGTGTGGTATTGCAGAAAACTGCGTCCGCGTCTACCAAAAGATGCATGCGCATGCTTAAAACGCGTTTTGGCACAAATCCATGTGCGGGTGCTAAAAAGAGCAGCATCGGCATGCTTTTCACGTCGTTTGGTAGAAATCCACGCGCGCGTTCTGCCAAAAGCACCATTTGCATTCATATCGTGTGGTTTTGCAGAAAACTGCGTCCGCGTCTACCAAAAGATGCATGCGTATGCTTAAAACGCGTTTTGGCACAAATCCATGTGCGGGTGCTAAAAAGAGCAGCATGGGCATGCTTTTCACGTCGTTTGGTAGAAATCCACGCGCGCGTTCTGCCAAATGCACCATTTGCATGCATATCGTGTGGTTTTGCAGAAAACTGCGTCCGCGTCTACCAAAAGATGCATGCGCATGCTTAAAACGCGTTTTGGCACAAATCCATGTGCGGGTGCTAAAAAGATCAGCATCGGCATGCTTTTCACGTCGTTTGGTAGAAATCCACGCGCGCGTTCTACCAAAAGCACCATTTGCATGCATATCGTGTGGTTTTCCAGAAAACTGCGTCCGCGTGTACCAAAAGATGCATGCGCATGCTTAAAACGCGTTTTGGCACAAATCCATGTGCGGGTGCTAAAAAGAGCAGCATCGGCATGCTTTTCACGTCGTTTGGTAGAAATCCACGCGCGCGTTCTGCCAAAAGCACCATTTGCATGCATATCGTGTGGTTTTGCAGAAAACTGCGTCCGCGTCTACCAAAAGATGCATGCGCATGCTTAAAACGCGTTTTGGCACAAATCCATGTGCGGGTGTTAAAAAGAGCAGCATCGGCATGCTTTTCACGTCGTTTGGTAGAAATCCACGCGCGCGTTCTGCCAAAAGCACCATTTGCATGCATATCGTGTGGTTTTGCAGAAAACTGCGTCCGCGTCTACCAAAAGATGCATGCGCATGCTAAAAACGCGTTTTGGCACAAATCCATGTGCGGGTGCTAAAAAGAGCAGCATCGGCATGCTTTTCACGTCGTTTGGTAGAAATCCACGCGCGCGTTCTGCCAAAAGCACCATTTGCATGCATATCGTGTGGTTGTGCAGAAAACTGCGTTCGCGTCTACCAAAAGATGCATGCGCATGCTTAAAACGCCTTTTGGCACAAATCCATGTGCGGGTGCTAAAAAGAGCAGCATCGGCATGCTTTTCACGTCGTTTGGTAGAAATCCACGCGCGCGTTCTGCCAAAAGCACCATTTGCATGCATATCGTGTGGTTTTGCAGAAAACTGCGTCCGCGTCTACCAAAAGATGCATGCGTATGCTTAAAACGCCTTTTGGCACAAATCCATGTGCGGGTGCTAAAAAGAGCAGCATCGGCATGCTTTTCACGTCCTTTGGTAGAAATCCACGCGCGTGTTCTGCCAAAAGCACCATTTGCATGCATATCGTGTGGTTTTGCAGAAAACTGCGTCCGCGTCTACCAAAAGATGCATGCGCATGCTTAAAACGCGTTTTGGCACAAATCCATGTGCGGGTGCTAAAAAGAGCAGCATCGGCATGCTTTTCAGGTCGTTTGGTAGAAATCCACGCGCGCGTTCTGCCAAAAGCACCATTTGCATGCATATCGTGTGGTTTTGCAGAAAACTGCGTCCGCGTCTACCAAAAGATGCATGCGCATGCTTAAAACGCGTTTTGGCACAAATCCATGTGCGGGTGCTAAAAAGAGCAGCATCGGCATGCTTTTCACGTCGTTTGGTAGAAATCCACGCGCGCGTTCTGCCAAAAGTACCATTTGCATGCATATCGTGTGGTTTTGCAGAAAACTGCGTCCGCGTCTAGCAAAAGATGCATGCGCATGCTTAAAACGCGTTTTGGCACAAATCCATGTGCGGGTGCTAAAAAGAGCAGCATCGGCATGCTTTTCACGTCGTTTGGTAGAAATCCAAGCGCGCGTTCTGCCAAAAGCACCATTTGCATGCACATCGTGTGGTTTTGCAGAAAACTGCGTCCGCGTCTACCAAAAGATGCTTGCGTATGCTTAAAACGCGTTTTGGCACAAATCCATGTGCGGGTGCTAAAAAGAGCAGCATCGGCATGCTTTTCACGTCGTTTGGTAGAAATCCACGCTCGCGTTCTGCCAAAAGCACCATTTGCATGCATATCGTGTGGTTTTGCAGAAAACTGCGTCCGCGTCTACCAAAAGATGCATGCGCATGCTAAAAACGCGTTTTGGCACAAATCAATGTGCGGGTGCTAAAAAGAGCAGCATCGGCATGCTTTTCACGTCGTTTGGTAGAAATCCACGCGCGCGTTGTGCCAAAAGCACCATTTGCATGCATATCGTGTGGTTTTGCAGAAAACTGCGTCCGCGTCTACCAAAAGATGCATGCGCATGCTTAAAACGCGTTTTGGCACAAATCCATGTGCGGGTGCTAAAAAGAGCAGCATCGGCATGCTTTTCACGTCGTTTGGTAGAAATCCACGCGCGCGTTCTGCCAAAAGCACCATTTGCATTCATATCGTGTGGTTTTGCAGAAAACTGCGTCCGCGTCTACCAAAAGATGCATGCGTATGCTTAAAACGCGTTTTGGCACAAATCCATGTGCGGGTGCTAAAAAGAGCAGCATCGGCATGCTTTTCACGTCGTTTGGTAGAAATCCACGCGCGCGTTCTGCCAAAAGCACCATTTGCATGCATATCGTGTGGTTTTGCAGAAAACTGCGTCCGCGTCTACCAAAAGATGCATGCGCATGCTTAAAACGCGTTTTGGCACAAATCCATGTGCGGGTGCTAAAAAGAGCAGCATCGGCATGCTTTTCACGTCGTTTGGTAGAAATCCACGTGCGCGTTCTGCCAAAAGCACCATTTGCATGCACATCGTGTGGTTTTGCAGAAAACTGCGTCCGCGTCTACCAAAAGATGCATGCGCATGCTTAAAACGCGTTTTGGCACAAATCCATGTCCGGGTGCTAAAAAGAGCAGCATCGGCATGCTTTTCACGTCGTTTGGTAGAAATCCACGCGCGCGTTCTGCCAAAAGTACCATTTGCATGCATATCGTGTGGTTTTGCAGAAAACTGCGTCCGCGTCTAGCAAAAGATGCATGCGCATGCTTAAAACGCGTTTTGGCACAAATCCATGTGCGGGTGCTAAAAAGAGCAGCATCGGCATGCTTTTCACGTCGTTTGGTAGAAATCCAAGCGCGCGTTCTGCCAAAAGCACCATTTGCATGCACATCGTGTGGTTTTGCAGAAAACTGCGTCCGCGTCTACCAAAAGATGCTTGCGTATGCTTAAAACGCGTTTTGGCACAAATCCATGTGCGGGTGCTAAAAAGAGCAGCATCGGCATGCTTTTCACGTCGTTTGGTAGAAATCCACGCTCGCGTTCTGCCAAAAGCACCATTTGCATGCATATCGTGTGGTTTTGCAGAAAACTGCGTCCGCGTCTACCAAAAGATGCATGCGCATGCTAAAAACGCGTTTTGGCACAAATCAATGTGCGGGTGCTAAAAAGAGCAGCATCGGCATGCTTTTCACGTCGTTTGGTAGAAATCCACGCGCGCGTTGTGCCAAAAGCACCATTTGCATGCATATCGTGTGGTTTTGCAGAAAACTGCGTCCGCGTCTACCAAAAGATGCATGCGCATGCTTAAAACGCGTTTTGGCACAAATCCATGTGCGGGTGCTAAAAAGAGCAGCATCGGCATGCTTTTCACGTCGTTTGGTAGAAATCCACGCGCGCGTTCTGCCAAAAGCACCATTTGCATTCATATCGTGTGGTTTTGCAGAAAACTGCGTCCGCGTCTACCAAAAGATGCATGCGTATGCTTAAAACGCGTTTTGGCACAAATCCATGTGCGGGTGCTAAAAAGAGCAGCATGGGCATGCTTTTCACGTCGTTTGGTAGAAATCCACGCGCGTGTTCTGCCAAAAGCACCATTTGCATGCATATCGTGTGGTTTTGCAGAAAACTGCGTCCGCGTCTACCAAAAGATGCATGCGCATGCTTAAAACGCGTTTTGGCACAAATCCATGTGCGGGTGCTAAAAAGAGCAGCATCGGCATGCTTTTCAGGTCGTTTGGTAGAAATCCACGCGCGCGTTCTGCCAAAAGCACCATTTGCATGCATATCGTGTGGTTTTGCAGAAAACTGCGTCCGCGTCTACCAAAAGATGCATGCGCATGCTTAAAACGCGTTTTGGCACAAATCCATGTGCGGGTGCTAAAAAGAGCAGCATCGGCATGCTTTTCACGTCGTTTGGTAGAAATCCACGTGCGCGTTCTGCCAAAAGCACCATTTGCATGCATATCGTGTGGTTTTGCAGAAAACTGCGTCCGCGTCTACCAAAAGATGCATGCGCATGCTTAAAACGCGTTTTGGCACAAATCCATGTGCGGGTGCTAAAAAGAGCAGCATCGGCATGCTTTTCACGTCGTTTGGTAGAAATCCACGCGCGCGTTCTGCCAAAAGCACCATTTGCATGCACATCGTGTGGTGTTGCAGAAAACTGCGTCCGCGTCTACCAAAAGATGCATGCGCATGCTTAAAACGCGTTTTGGCACAAATCCATGTCCGGGTGCTAAAAAGAGCAGCATCGGCATGCTTTTCACGTCGTTTGGTAGAAATCCACGCGCGCGTTCTGCCAAAAGCACCATTTGCATGCATATCGTGTGGTTTTGCAGAAAACTGCGTCCGCGTCTAGCAAAAGATGCATGCGCATGCTTAAAACGCGTTTTGGCACAAATCCATGTGCGGGTGCTAAAAAGAACAGCATCGGCATGCTTTTCACGTCGTTTGGTAGAAATCCAAGCGCGCGTTCTGCCAAAAGCACCATTTGCATGCACATCGTGTGGTTTTGCAGAAAACTGCGTCCGCGTCTACCAAAAGATGCTTGCGTATGCTTAAAACGCGTTTTGGCACAAATCCATGTGCGGGTGCTAAAAAGAGCAGCATCGGCATGCTTTTCACGTCGTTTGGTAGAAATCCACGCTCGCGTTCTGCCAAAAGCACCATTTGCATGCATATCGTGTGGTTTTGCAGAAAACTGCGTCCGCGTCTACCAAAAGATGCATGCGCATGCTAAAAACGCGTTTTGGCACAAATCAATGTGCGGGTGCTAAAAAGAGCAGCATCGGCATGCTTTTCACGTCGTTTGGTAGAAATCCACGCGCGCGTTGTGCCAAAAGCACCATTTGCATGCATATAGTGTGGTTTTGCAGAAAACTGCGTCCGCGTCTACCAAAAGATGCATGCGCATGCTTAAAACGCGTTTTGGCACAAATCCATGTGCGGGTGCTAAAAAGAGCAGCATCGGCATGCTTTTCACGTCGTTTGGTAGAAATCCACGCGCGCGTTCTGCCAAAAGCACCATTTGCATTCATATCGTGTGGTTTTGCAGAAAACTGCGTCCGCGTCTACCAAAAGATGCATGCGTATGCTTAAAACGCGTTTTGGCACAAATCCATGTGCGGGTGCTAAAAAGAGCAGCATGGGCATGCTTTTCACGTCGTTTGGTAGAAATCCACGCGCGCGTTCTGCCAAAAGCACCATTTGCATGCATATCGTGTGGTTTTGCAGAAAACTGCGTCCGCGTCTACCAAAAGATGCATGCGCATGCTTAAAACGCGTTTTGGCACAAATCCATGTGCGGGTGCTAAAAAGAGCAGCATCGGCATGCTTTTCACGTCGTTTGGTAGAAATCCACGCGCGCGTTCTACCAAAAGCACCATTTGCATGCATATCGTGTGGTTTTGCAGAAAACTGCGTCCGCGTCTACCAAAAGATGCATGCGCATGCTTAAAACGCGTTTTGGCACAAATCCATGTGCGGGTGCTAAAAAGAGCAGCATCGGCATGCTTTTCACGTCGTTTGGTAGAAATCCACGCGCGCGTTCTGCCAAAAGCACCATTTGCATGCATATCGTGTGGTTTTGCAGAAAACTGCGTCCGCGTCTACCAAAAGATGCATGCGCATGCTTAAAACGCGTTTTGGCACAAATCCATGTGCGGGTGCTAAAAAGAGCAGCATCGGCATGCTTTTCACGTCGTTTGGTAGAAATCTATGCGCGCGTTCTACCAAAAGCACCATTTGCATGCATATCGTGCGGTTTTGCAGAAAACTGCGTCCGCGTCTACCAAAAGATGCATGCGCATGCTGAAAAGGCGTTTTGGCACAAATCCATGTGCGGGTGCTAAAAAGAGCAGCATCGGCATGCTTTTCACGTCGTTTGGTAGAAATCCACGCGCGCGTTCTGCCAAAAGCACCATTTGCATGCATATCGTGTGGTTTTGCAGAAAACTGCGTCCGCGTCTACCAAAAGATGCATGCGCATGCTTAAAACGCGTTTTGGCACAAATCCATGTGCGGGTGCTAAAAAGAGCAGCATCGGCATGCTTTTCACGTCGTTTGGTAGAAATCCACGCGCGCGTTCTGCCAAAAGCACCATTTGCATGCATATCGTGTGGTTTTGCAGAAAACTGCGTCCGCGTCTACCAAAAGATGCATGCGCATGCTTAAAACGCGTTTTGGCACAAATCCATGTGCGGGTGCTAAAAAGAGCAGCATCGGCATGCTTTTCACGTCGTTTGGTAGAAATCCACGCGCGCGTTCTGCCAAAAGCACCATTTGCATGCATATCGTGTGGTTTTGCAGAAAACTGCGTCCGCGTCTACTAAAAGATGTATGCGCATGCTTAAAACGCGTTTTGGCACAAATCCATGTGCGGGTGCTAAAAAGAGCAGCATCGGCATGCTTTTCACGTCGTTTGGTAGAAATCCACGCGCGCGTTCTACCAAAAGCACCATTTGCATGCATATCGTGCGGTTTTGCAGAAAACTGCGTCCGCGTCTACCAAAAGATGCATGCGCATGCTTAAAAGGCGTTTTGGCACAAATCCATGTGCGGGTGCTAAAAAGAGCAGCATCGGCATGCTTTTCACGTCGTTTGGTAGCAATCCACGCGCGCGTTCTGCCAAAAGCACCATTTGCATGCATATCGTGTGGTTTTGCAGAAAACTGCGTCCGCGTCTACCAAAAGATGCATGTGCATGCTAAAAACGCGTTTTGGCACAAATCCATGTGCGGGTGCTAAAAAGAGCAGCATCGGCATGCTTTTCACGTCGTTTGGTAGAAATCCACGCGCGCGTTCTGCCAAAACCACCATTTGCATGCATATCGTGTGGTTTTGCAGAAAACTGCGTCCGCGTCTACCAAAAGATGCATGCGCATGCTTAAAACGCGTTTTGGCACAAATCCATGTGCGGGTGCTAAAAAGAGCAGCATCGGCATGCTTTTCACGTCGTTTGGTAGAAATCCACGCGCGCGTTCTGCCAAAAGCACCATTTGCATGCATATCGTGTGGTCTTGCAGAAAACTGCGTCCGCGTCTACCAAAAGATGCATGCGCATGCTAAAAACGCGTTTTGGCACAAATCCATGTGCGGGTGCTAAAAAGAGCAGCATCGGCATGCTTTTCACGTCGTTTGGTAGAAATCCACGCGCGCGTTCTGCCAAAAGCACCATTTGCATGCATATCGTGTGGTTTTGCAGAAAACTGCGTCCGCGTCTACCAAAAGATGCATGCGCATGCTTAAAACGCGTTTTGGCACAAATCCATGTGCGGGTGCTAAAAAGAGCAGCATCGGCATGCTTTTCACGTCGTTTGGTAGAAATCCACGCGCGCGTTCTGCCAAAAGCACCATTTGCATGCACATCGTGTGGTTTTGCAGAAAACTGCGTCCGCGTCTACCAAAAGATGCATGCGCATGCTTAAAACGCGTTTTGGCACAAATCCATGTGCGGGTGCTAAAAAGAGCAGCATCGGCATGCTTTTCACGTCGTTTGGTAGAAATCCACGCGCGCGTTCTGCCAAAAGCACCATTTGCATGCATATCGTGTGGTTTTGCAGAAAACTGCGTCCGCGTCTACAAAAGATGCATGCGCATGCTTAAAACGCGTTTTGGCACAAATCCATGTGCGGGTGCTAAAAAGAGCAGCATCGGCATGCTTTTCACGTCGTTTGGTAGAAATCCAAGCGCGCGTTCTGCCAAAAGCACCATTTGCATGCATATCGTGTGGTTTTGCAGAAAACTGCGTCCGCGTCTACCAAAAGATGCATGCGCATGCTTAAAACGCGTTTTGGCACAAATCCATGTGCGGGTGCTAAAAAGAGCAGCATCGGCATGCTTTTCACGTCGTTTGGTAGAAATCCACGCGCGCGTTCTACCAAAAGCACCATTTGCATGCATATCGTGTGGTTTTGCAGAAAACTGCGTCCGCGTCTACCAAAAGATGCATGCGCATGCTTAAAACGCGTTTTGGCACAAATCCATGTGCGGGTGCTAAAAAGAGCAGCATCGGCATGCTTTTCACGTCGTTTGGTAGAAATCCACGCGCGCGTTCTGCCAAAAGCACCATTTGCATGCATATCGTGTGGTTTTGCAGACAACTGCGTCCGCGTCTACCAAAAGATGCATGCGCATGCTAAAACGCGTTTTGGCACAAATCCATGTGCGGGTGCTAAAAAGAGCAGCATCGGCATGCTTTTCACGTCGTTTGGTAGAAATCCACGCGCGCGTTCTACCAAAAGCACCATTTGCATGCATATCGTGTGGTTTTGCAGAAAACTGCGTCCGCGTCTACCAAAAGATGCATGCGCATGCTTAAAACGCGTTTTGGCACAAATCCATGTGCGGGTGCTAAAAAGAGCAGCATCGGCATGCTTTTCACGTCGTTTGGTAGAAATCCACGCGCGCGTTCTGCCAAAAGCACCATTTGCATGCATATCGTGTGGTTTTGCAGAAAACTGCGTCCGCGTCCTACCAAAAGATGCATGCGCATGCTTAAAACGCGTTTTGGCACAAATCCATGTGCGGGTGCTAAAAAGAGCAGCATCGGCATGCTTTTCACGTCGTTTGGTAGAAATCCACGCGCGCGTTCTACCAAAAGCACCATTTGCATGCATATCGTGTGGTTTTGCAGAAAACTGCGTCCGCGTCTACCAAAAGATGCATGCGCATGCTAAAACGCGTTTTGGCACAAATCCATGTGCGGGTGCTAAAAAGAGCAGCATCGGCATGCTTTTCACGTCGTTTGGTAGAAATCCACGCGCGCGTTCTGCCAAAAGCACCATTTGCATGCATATCGTGTGGTTTTGCAGAAAACTGCGTCCGCGTCTACCAAAAGATGCATGCGCATGCTTAAAACGCGTTTTGGCACAAATCCATGTGCGGGTGCTAAAAAGAGCAGCATCGGCATGCTTTTCACGTCGTTTGGTAGAAATCCACGCGCGCGTTCTGCCAAAAGCACCATTTGCATGCATATCGTGTGGTTTGCAGAAAACTGCGTCCGCGTCTACCAAAAGATGCATGCGCATGCTTAAAACGCGTTTTGGCACAAATCCATGTGCGGGTGCTAAAAAGAGCAGCATCGGCATGCTTTTCACGTCGTTTGGTAGAAATCCACGCGCGCGTTCTGCCAAAAGCACCATTTGCATGCATATCGTGTGGTTTCAGAAAACTGCGTCCGCGTCTACCAAAAGATGCATGCGCATGCTTAAAAGGCGTTTTGGCACAAATCCATGTGCGGGTGCTAAAAAGAGCAGCATCGGCATGCTTTTCACGTCGTTTGGTAGAAATCCACGCGCGCGTTCTGCCAAAAGCACCATTTGCATGCATATCGTGTGGTTTTGCAGAAAACTGCGTCCGCGTTTACCAAAAGATGCACGTGCATGCTAAAAACGCATTTTGGCACAAATACATGTGCGGGTGCTAAAAAGAGCAGCATCGGCATGCTTTTCACGTCGTTTGGTAGAAATCCACGCGCGCGTTCTACCAAAAGCACCATTTGCATGCATATCGTGTGGTTTTGCAGAAAACTGCGTCCGCGTCTACCAAAAGATGCATGCGCATGCTTAAAACGCGTTTTGGCACAAATCCATGTGCGGGTGCTAAAAAGAGCAGCATCGGCATGCTTTTCACGTCGTTTGGTAGAAATCCACGCGCGCGTTCTGCCAAAAGCACCATTTGCATGCATATCGTGTGGTTTTGCAGGAAACTGCGTCCGCGTCTACCAAAAGATGCATGCGCATGCTAAAAACGCGTTTTGGCACAAATCCATGTGCGGGTGCTAAAAAGAGCAGCATCGGCATGCTTTTCACGTCGTTTGGTAGAAATCCACGCGCGCGTTCTGCCAAAAGCACCATTTGCATGCATATCGTGTGGTTTTGCAGAAAACTGCGTTCGCGTCTACCAAAAGAGATGCATGCGCATGCTTAAAACGCGTTTTGGCACTAATCCATGTGCGGGTGCTAAAAAGAGCAGCATCGGCATGCTTTTCACGTCGTTTGGTAGAAATCCACGCGCGCGTTCTGCCAAAAGCACCATTTGCATGCATATCGTGTGGTTTTGCAGAAAACTGCGTCCGCGTCTACCAAAAGATGCATGCGCATGCTTAAAACGCGTTTTGGCACAAATCCATGTGCGGGTGCTAAAAAGAGCAACATCGGCATGCTTTTCACGTCGTTTGGTAGAAATCCACGCTCGCGTTCTGCCAAAAGCACCATTTGCATGCATATCGTGTGGTTTTGCAGAAAACTGCGTCCGCGTCTACCAAAAGATGCATGCGCATGCTTAAAACGCGTTTTGGCACAAATCCATGTGCGGGTGCTAAAAAGAGCAACATCGGCATGCTTTTCACGTCGTTTGGTAGAAATCCACGCTCGCGTTCTGCCAAAAGCACCATTTGCATGCATATCGTGTGGTTTTGCAGAAAACTGCGTCCGCGTCTACCAAAAGATGCATGCGCATGCTAAAAGCGCGTTTTGGCACAAATCAATGTGCGGGTGCTAAAAAGAGCAGCATCGGCATGCTTTTCACGTCGTTTGGTAGAAATCCACGCGCGCGTTGTGCCAAAAGCACCATTTGCATGCATATCGTGTGGTTTTGCAGAAAACTGCGTCCGCGTCTACCAAAAGATGCATGCGCATGCTTAAAACGCGTTTTGGCACAAATCCATGTGCGGGTGCTAAAAAGAGCAGCATCGGCATGCTTTTCACGTCGTTTCGTAGAAATCCACGCGCGTTCTGCCAAAAGCACCATTTGCATGCATATCGTGTGGTTTTGCAGAAAACTGCGTCCGCGTCTACCAAAAGATGCATGCGCATGCTAAAAACGCGTTTTGGCACAAATCCATGTGCGGGTGCTAAAAAGAGCAGCATCGGCATGCTTTTCACGTCGTTTGGTAGAAATCCACGCGCGCGTTCTGCCAAAAGCACCATTTGCATGCATATCGTGTGGTTTTGCAGAAAACTGCGTTCGCGTCTACCAAAAGAGATGCATGCGCATGCTTAAAACGCGTTTTGGCACTAATCCATGTGCGGGTGCTAAAAAGAGCAGCATCGGCATGCTTTTCGCGTCGTTTGGTAGAAATCCACGCGCGCGTTCTGCCAAAAGCACCATTTGCATGCATATCGTGTGGTTTTGCAGAAAACTGCGTCCGCGTCTACCAAAAGTTGCATGCGCATGCTTAAAACGCGTTTTGGCACAAATCCATGTGGGGGTGCTAAAAAGAGCAGCATCGGCATGCTTTTCACGTCGTTTGGTAGAAATCCAAGCGCGCGTTCTACCAAAAGCACCATTTGCATGCATATCGTGTGGTTTTGCAGAAAACTGCGTCCGCGTCTAGCAAAAGATGCATGCGCATGCTTAAAACGCGTTTTGGCACAAATCCATGTGCGTGTGCTAAAAAGAGCAGCATCGGCATGCTTTTCACGTCGTTTGGTAGAAATCCACGCGCGCGTTCTGCCAAAAGCACCATTTGCATGCACATCGTGTGGTTTTACAGAAAACTGCGTCCGCGTCTACCAAAAGATGCATGCGCATGCTTAAAACGCGTTTTGGCACAAATCCATGTGCGGGTGCTAAAAAGAGCAGCATCGGCATGCTTTTCACGTCGTTTGGTAGAAATCCACGCGCGCGTTCTGCCAAAAGCACCATTTGCATGCATATCGTGTGGTTTTGCAGAAAACTGCGTCCGCGTCTACCAAAAGATGCATGTGCATGCTAAAAACGCGTTTTGGCACAAATCCATGTGCGGGTGCTAAAAAGAGCAGCATCGGCATGCTTTTCACGTCGTTTGGTAGAAATCCACGCGCGCGTTCTGCCAAAAGCACCATTTGCATGCATATCGTGTGGTTTTGCAGAAAACTGCGTCCGCGTCTACCAAAAGATGCATGCGCATGCTTAAAACGCGTTTTGGCACAAATGCATGTGCGGGTGCTAAAAAGAGCAGCATCGGCATGCTTTTCACGTCGTTTGGTAGAAATCCACGCTCGCGTTCTGCCAAAAGCACCATTTGCATGCATATCGTGTGGTTTTGCAGAAAACTGCGTCCGCGTCTACCAAAAGATGCATGCGCATGCTAAAAACGCGTTTTGGCACAAATCAATGTGCGGGTGCTAAAAAGAGCAGCATCGGCATGCTTTTCACGTCGTTTGGTAGAAATCCACGCGCGCGTTGTGCCAAAAGCACCATTTGCATGCATATCGTGTCGTTTTGCAGAAAACTGCGTCCGCGTCTACAAAAGATGCATGCGCATGCTTAAAACGCGTTTTGGCACAAATCCATGTGCGGGTGCTAAAAAGAGCAGCATCGGCATGCTTTTCACGTCGTTTCGTAGAAATCCACGCGCGCGTTCTGCCAAAAGCACCATTTGCATGCATATCGTGTGGTTTTGCAGAAAACTGCGTCCGCGTCTACCAAAAGATGCATGCGCATGCTTAAAACGCGTTTTGGCACAAATCCATGTGCGGGTGCTAAAAAGAGCAGCATGGGCATGCTTTTCACGTCGTTTGGTAGAAATCCACGCGCGCGTTCTGCCAAAAGCACCATTTGCATGCATATCGTGTGGTTTTGCAGAAAACTGCGTCCGCGTCTACCAAAAGATGCATGCGCATGCTAAAAACGCGTTTTGGCACAAATCCATGTGCGGGTGCTAAAAAGAGCAGCATCGGCATGCTTTTCACGTCGTTTGGTAGAAATCCACGCGCGCGTTCTGCCAAAAGCACCATTTGCATGCATATCGTGTGGTTTTGCAGAAAACTGCGTTCGCGTCTACCAAAAGAGATGCATGCGCATGCTTAAAACGCGTTTTGGCACTAATCCATGTGCGGGTGCTAAAAAGAGCAGCATCGGCATGCTTTTCACGTCGTTTGGTAGAAATCCACGCGCGCGTTCTGCCAAAAGCACCATTTGCATGCATATCGTGTGGTTTTGCAGAAAACTGCGTCCGCGTCTACCAAATGATGCATGCGCATGCTTAAAACGCGTTTTGGCACAAATCCATGTGGGGGTGCTAAAAAGAGCAGCATCGGCATGCTTTTCACGTCGTTTGGTAGAAATCCATGCGCGCGTTCTACCAAAAGCACCATTTGCATGCATATCGTGTGGTTTTGCAGAAAACTGCGTCCGCGTCTAGCAAAAGATGCATGCGCATGCTTAAAACGCGTTTTGGCACAAATCCATGTGCGGGTGCTAAAAAGAGCAGCATCGGCATGCTTTTCACGTCGTTTGGTTGAAATCCACGCGCGCGTTCTGCCAAAAGCACCATTTGCATGCACATCGTGTGGTTTTACAGAAAACTGCGTCCGCGTCTACCAAAAGATGCATGCGCATGCTTAAAACGCGTTTTGGCACAAATCCATGTGCGGGTGCTAAAAAGAGCAGCATCGGCATGCTTTTCACGTCGTTTGGTAGAAATCCACGCGCGCGTTCTGCCAAAAGCACCATTTGCATGCATATCGTGTGGTTTTGCAGAAAACTGCGTCCGCGTCTACCAAAAGATGCATGCGCATGCTTAAAACGCGTTTTGGCACAAATCCATGTGCGGGTGCTAAAAAGAGCAGCATCGGCATGCTTTTCACGTCGTTTGGTAGAAATCCACGCGCGCGTTCTGCCAAAAGCACCATTTGCATGCATATCGTGTGGTTTTGCAGAAAACTGCGTCCGCGTCTACCAAAAGATGCATGCGCATGCTTAAAACGCGTTTTGGCACAAATCCATGTGCGGGTGCTAAAAAGAGCAGCATCGGCATGCTTTTCACGTCGTTTGGTAGAAATCCACGCGCGCATTCTACCAAAAGCACCATTTGCATGCATATCGTGTGGTTTTGCAGAAAACTGCGTCCGCGTCTACCAAAAGATGCATGCGCATGCTAAAAACGCGTTTTGGCACAAATCCATGTGCGGGTGCTAAAAAGAGCAGCATCGGCATGCTTTTCACGTCGTTTGGTAGAAATCCACGCGCGCGTTCTGCCAAAAGCACCATTTGCATGCATATCGTGTGGTTTTGCAGAAAACTGCGTCCGCGTCTACCAAAAGATGCATGCGCATGCTTAAAACGCGTTTTGGCACAAATCCATGTGCGGGTGCTAAAAAGAGCAGCATCGGCATGCTTTTCACGTCGTTTGGTAGAAATCCACGCGCGCGTTCTGCCAAAAGCACCATTTGCATGCATATCGTGTGGTTTTGCAGAAAACTGCGTCCGCGTCTACCAAAAGATGCATGCGCATGCTTAAAACGCGTTTTGGCACAACTCCATGTGCGGGTGCTAAAAAGAGCAGCATCGGCATGCTTTTCACGTCGTTTGGTAGAAATCCATGCGCGCGTTCTACCAAAAGCACCATTTGCATGCATATCGTGCGGTTTTGCAGAAAACTGCGTCCGCGTCTACCAAAAGATGCATGCGCATGCTTAAAAGGCGTTTTGGCACAAATCCATGTGCGGGTGCTAAAAAGAGCAGCATCAGCATGCTTTTCACGTCGTTTGGTAGAAATCCACGCGCGCGTTCTGCCAAAAGCACCATTTGCATGCATATCGTGTGGTTTTGCATGCATATCGTGTGGTTTTGCAGAAAACTGCGTCCGCGTCTACCAAAAGATGCATGCGCATGCTAAAAACGCGTTTTGGCACAAATCAATGTGCGGGTGCTGAAAAGAAAGCATCGGCATGCTTTTCACGTCGTTTGGTAGAAATCCACGCGCGCGTTGTGCCAAAAGCACCATTTGCATGCATATCGTTTGGTTTTGCAGAAAACTGCGTCCGCGTCTACCAAAAGATGCATGCGCATGCTTAAAACGCGTTTTGGCACAAATCCATGTTCGGATGCTAAAAAAGCAGCATCGGCATGCTTTTCACGTCGTTTGGTAGAAATCCACGCGCGCGTTCTGCCAAAAGCACCATTTGCATGCATATCGTGTGGTTTTGCAGAAAACTGCGTCCGCGTCTACCAAAAGATGCATGCGCATGCTAAAAGCGCGTTTTGGCACAAATCCATGTGCGGGTGCTAAAAATAGCAGCATCGGCATGCTTTTCACGTCGTTGGTAGAAATCCACGCGCGCGTTCTGCCAAAAGCACCATTTGCATGCATATCGTGTGGTTTTGCAGAAAACTGCGTCCGCGTCTACCAAAAGATGCATGCGCATGCTTAAAACGCGTTTTGGCACAAATACATGTGCGGGTGCTAACAAGAGCAGCATCGGCATGCTTTTCACGTCGTTTGGTAGAAATCCACGCGCGCGTTCTACCAAAAGCACCATTTGCATGCATATCGTGTGGTTTTGCAGAAAACTGCGTCCGCGTCTACCAAAAGATGCATGCGAATGCTAAAAACGCGTTTTGGCACAAATCCATGTGCGGGTGCTAAAAAGAGCAGCATCGGCATGCTTTTCACGTCGTTTGGTAGAAATCCACGCGCGCGTTCTGCCAAAAGCACCATTTGCATGCATATCTTGTGGTTTTGCAGAAAACTGCGTCCGCGTCTACCAAAAGATGCATGCGCATGCTTAAAACGCGTTTTGGCACAAATTAATGTGCGGGTGCTAAAAAGAGCAGCATCGGCATGCTTTTCACGTCGTTTGGTAGAAATCCACGCGCGCGTTCTGCCAAAAGCACCATTTGCATGCATATCGTGTGGTTTTGCAGAAAACTGCGTCCGCGTCTACCAAAGATGCATACGCATGATT
This sequence comes from Dermacentor variabilis, assembly GCF_050947875.1. Lineage (NCBI taxonomy): Eukaryota > Metazoa > Arthropoda > Arachnida > Ixodida > Ixodidae > Dermacentor > Dermacentor variabilis. Next base: position 103,967 of record NW_027460842.1, read on the forward strand.
AAAACGCGTTTTGGCACAAATCCATGTGCGGGTGCTAAAAGAGCAGCATCGGCATGCTTTTCACGTCGTTTGGTAGAAATCCATGCGCGCGTTCTACCAAAAGCACCATTTGCATGCATATCGTGCGGTTTTGCAGAAAACAGCGTCCGCGTCTACCAAAAGATGCATGCGCATGCTTAAAAGGCGTTTTGGCACAAATCCATGTGCGGATGCTAAAAAGAGGAGCATCGGCATGCTTTTCACGTCGTTTGATAGAAATCCACGCGCGCGTTCTGCCAAAAGCACCATTTGCATGCATATCGTGTGGTTTTGCAGAAAACTGCGTCCGCGTCTACCAAAAGATGCATGCGCATGCTTAAAACGCGTTTTGGCACAAATCCATGTGCGGGTGCTAAAAAGAGCAGCATCGGCATGCTTTTCACGTCGTTTGGTAGAAATCCACGCGCGCGTTCTGCCAAAAGCACCATTTGCATGCATATCGTGTGGTTTTGAAGAAAACTGCGTCCGCGTCTACCAAAAGATGCATGCGCATGCTAAAAACGCGTTTTGGCACAAATCCATGTGCGGGTGCTAAAAAGAGCAGCATCGGCATGCTTTTCACGTCGTTTGGTATAAATCCACGCGCGCGTTCTGCCAAAAGCACCATTTGCATGCATATCGTGTGGTTTTGCTGAAAACTGCGTTCGCGTCTACCAAAAGAGATGCATGCGCATGCTTAAAACGCGTTTTGGCACTAATCCATGTGCGGGTGCTAAAAAGAGCAGCATCGGCATGCTTTTCACGTCGTTTGGTAGAAATCCACGCGCGCGTTCTGCCAAAAGCACCATTTGCATGCATATCGTGTGGTTTTGCAGAAAACTGCGTCCGCGTCTACCAAAAGATGCATGCGCATGCTTAAAACGCGTTTTGGCACAAATCCATGTGCGGGTGCTAAAAAGAGCAGCATCGGCAGCTTTTCACGTCATTTGGTAGAAATCCACGCGCGCGTTCTACCAAAAGCACCATTTGCATGCATATCGTGTGGTTTTGAAGAAAACTGCGTCCGCGTCTACCAAAAGATGCATGCGCATGCTTAAAACGCGTTTTGGCACATATCCATGTGCGGGTGCTAAAAAGAGCAGCATCGGCATGCTTTTCACGTCGTTTGGTAGAAATCCACGCGCGCGTTCTGCCAAAAGCACCATTTGCATGCATATCGTGTGGTTTTGCAGAAAACTGCGTCCGCGTCTACCAAAAGATGCATGCGCATGCTAAAAACGCGTTTTGGCACAAATCAATGTGCGGGTGCTGAAAAGAAAGCATCGGCATGCTTTTCACGTCGTTTGGTAGAAATCCACGCGCGCGTTGTGCCAAAAGCACCATTTGCATGCATATCGTTTGGTTTTGCAGAAAACTGCGTCCGCGTCTACCAAAAGATGCATGCGCATGCTTAAAACGCGTTTTGGCACAAATCCATGTTCGGGTGCTAAAAAGAGCAGCATCGGCATGCTTTTCACGTCGTTTATTAGAAACCCACGCGCGCGTTCTGCCAAAAGCACCATTTGCATGCATATCGTGTGGTTTTGCACAAAACTGCGTCCGCGTCTAGCAAAAGATGCATGCGCATGCTTAAAACGCGTTTTGGCACAAATCCATGTGCGGGTGCTAAAAAGAGCAGCATCGGCATGCTTTTCACGTCGTTTGGTAGAAATCCACGCGCGCGTTCTGCCAAAAGCACCATTTGCATGCACATCGTGTGGTTTTGCAGAAAACTGCGTCCGCGTCTACCAAAAGATGCATGCGCATGCTAAAAGCGCGTTTTGGCACAAATCCATGTGCGGGTGCTAAAAATAGCAGCATCGGCATGCTTTTCACGTCGTTTGGTAGAAATCCACGCGCGCGTTCTGCCAAAAGCACCATTTGCATGCATATCGTGTGGTTTTGCAGAAAACTGCGTCCGCGTCTACCAAAAGATGCATGCGCATGCTTAAAACGCGTTTTGGCACAAATACATGTGCGGGTGCTAACAAGAGCAGCATCGGCATGCTTTTCACGTCGTTTGGTAGAAATCCACGCGCGCGTTCTACCAAAAGCACCATTTGCATGCATATCGTGTGGTTTTGCAGAAAACTGCGTCCGCGTCTACCAAAAGATGCATGCGAATGCTAAAAACGCGTTTTGGCACAAATCCATGTGCGGGTGCTAAAAAGAGCAGCATCGGCATGCTTTTCACGTCGTTTGGTAGAAATCCACGCGCGCGTTCTGCCAAAAGCACCATTTGCATGCATATCTTGTGGTTTTGCAGAAAACTGCGTCCGCGTCTACCAAAAGATGCATGCGCATGCTTAAAACGCGTTTTGGCACAAATCCATGTGCGGGTGCTAAAAAGAGCAGCATCGGCATGCTTTTCACGTCGTTTGGTAGAAATCCACGCGCGCGTTCTGCCAAAAGCACCATTTGCATGCATATCGTGTGGTTTTGCAGAAAACTGCGTCCGCGTCTACCAAAAGATGCATGCGCATGATTAAAACGCGTTTTGGCACAAATCCATGTGCGGGTGCTAAAAAGAGCAGCATCGGCATGCTTTTCACGTCGTTTGGTAGAAATCCATGCGCGCGTTCTACCAAAAGCACCATTTGCATGCATATCGTGCGGTTTTGCAGAAAACAGCGTCCGCGTCTACCAAAAGATGCATGCGCATGCTTAAAAGGCGTTTTGGCACAAATCCATGTGCGGATGCTAAAAAGAGCAGCATCGGCATGCTTTTCACGTCGTTTGATAGAAATCCACGCGCGCGTTCTGCCAAAAGCACCATTTGCATGCATATCGTGTGGTTTTGCAGAAAACTGCGTCCGCGTCTACCAAAAGATGCATGCGCATGCTTAAAACGCGTTTTGGCACAAATCCATGTGCGGGTGCTAAAAAGAGCAGCATCGGCATGCTTTTCACGTCGTTTGGTAGAAATCCACGCGCGCGTTCTGCCAAAAGCACCATTTGCATGCATATCGTGTGGTTTTGAAGAAAACTGCGTCCGCGTCTACCAAAAGATGCATGCGCATGCTAAAAACGCGTTTTGGCACTAATCCATGTGCGGGTGCTAAAAAGAGCAGCATCGGCATGCTTTTCACGTCGTTTGGTAGAAATCCACGCGCGCGTTCTGCCAAAAGCACCATTTGCATGCATATCGTGTGGTTTTGCAGAAAACTGCGTACGCGTCTACCAAAAGATGCATGCGCATGCTTAAAACGCGTTTTGGCCCAAATCCATGTGCGGGTGCTAAAAAGAGCAGCATCGGCAGCTTTTCACGTCGTTTGGTAGAAATCCACGCGCGCGTTCTACCAAAAGCACCATTTGCTTGCATATCGTGTGGTTTTGCAGAAGACTGCGTCCGCGTCTACCAAAAGATGCATGCGCATGCTTAAAACGCGTTTTGGCACATATCCATGTGCGGGTGCTAAAAAGAGCAGCATCGGCATGCTTTTCACGTCGTTTGGTAGAAATCCACGCGCGCGTTCTGCCAAAAGCACCATTTGCATGCATATCGTGTGGTTTTGCAGAAAACTGCGTCCGCGTCTACCAAAAGATGCATGCGCATGCTAAAAACGCGTTTTGGCACAAATCCATGTGCGGGTGCTAAAAAGAGCAGCATCGGCATGCTTTTCACGTCGTTTGGTAGAAATCCACGCGCGCGTTCTGCCAAAAGCACCATTTGCATGCATATCGTGTGGTTTTGCAGAAAACTGCGTTCGCGTCTACCAAAAGATACATGCGCATGCTTAAAACGCGTTTTGGCACAAATCCATGTGCGGGTGCTAAAAAGAGCAGCATCGGCATGCTTTTCACGTCGTTTGGTAGAAATCCACGCGCGCGTTCTGCCAAAAGCACCATTTGCATGCATATCGTGTGGTTTTGCAGAAAACTGCGTCCGCGTCTACCAAAAGATGCATGCGCATGCTTAAAACGCCTTTTGGCACAAATCCATGTGCGGGTGCTAAAAAGAGCAGCATCGGCATGCTTTTCACGTCGTTTGGTAGAAATCCACGCGCGTGTTCTGCCAAAGCACCATTTGCATGCATATCGTGTGGTTTTGCAGAAAACTGCGTCCGCGTCTACCAAAAGATGCATGCGCATGCTTAAAACGCGTTTTGGCACAAATCCATGTGCGGGTGCTAAAAAGAGCAGCATCGGCATGCTTTTCACGTCGTTTGGTAGAAATCCACGCGCGCGTTCTGCCAAAAGCACCATTTGCCTGCATATCGTGTGGTTTTGCAGAAAACTGCGTCCGCGTCTACCAAAAGATGCATGCGCATGCTTAAAACGCGTTTTAGCACAAATCCATGTGCGGGTGCTAAAAAGAGCAGCATCGGCATGCTTTTCACGTCGTTTGGTAGAAATCCACGCGCGCGTTCTACCAAAAGCACCATTTGCATGCATATCGTGCGGTTTTGCAGAAAACTGCGTCCGCGTCTACCAAAAGATGCATGCGCATGCTTAAAAGGCGTTTTGGCACAAATCCATGTGCGGGGCTAAAAAGAGCAGCATCGGCATGCTTTTCACGTCGTTTGGTAGAAATCCACGCGCGCGATCTACCAAAAGCACCATTTGCTTGCATATCGTGTGGTTTTGCAGAAGACTGCGTCCGCGTCTACCAAAAGATGCATGCGCATGCTTAAAACGCGTTTTGGCACATATCCATGTGCGGGTGCTAAAAAGAGCAGCATCGGCATGCTTTTCACGTCGTTTGGTAGAAATCCACGCGCGCGTTCTGCCAAAAGCACCATTTGCATGCATATCGTGTGGTTTTGCAGAAAACTGCGTCCGCGTCTACCAAAAGATGCATGCGCATGCTAAAAACGCGTTTTGGCACAAATCCATGTGCGGGTGCTAAAAAGAGCAGCATCGGCATGCTTTTCACGTCGTTTGGTAGAAATCCACGCGCGCGTTCTGCCAAAAGCACCATTTGCATGCATATCGTGTGGTTTTGCAGAAAACTGCGTTCGCGTCTACCAAAAGAGACATGCGCATGCTTAAAACGCGTTTTGGCACAAATCCATGTGCGGGTGCTAAAAAGAGCAGCATCGGCATGCTTTTCACGTCGTTTGGTAGAAATCCACGCGCGTGTTCTGCCAAAGCACCATTTGCATGCATATCGTGTGGTTTTGCAGAAAACTGCGTCCGCGTCTACCAAAAGATGCATGCGCATGCTTAAAACGCGTTTTGGCACAAATCCATGTGCGGGTGCTAAAAAGAGCAGCATCGGCATGCTTTTCACGTCGTTTGGTAGAAATCCACGCGCGCGTTCTGCCAAAAGCACCATTTGCCTGCATATCGTGTGGTTTTGCAGAAAACTGCGTCCGCGTCTACCAAAAGATGCATGCGCATGCTTAAAACGCGTTTTAGCACAAATCCATGTGCGGGTGCTAAAAAGAGCAGCATCGGCATGCTTTTCACGTCGTTTGGTAAAAATCCACGCGCGCGTTCTACCAAAAGCACCATTTGCATGCATATCGTGCGGTTTTGCAGAAAACTGCGTCCGCGTCTACCAAAAGATGCATGCGCATGCTTAAAAGGCGTTTTGGCACAAATCCATGTGCGGGTGCTAAAAAGAGCAGCATCGGCATGCTTTTCACGTCGTTTGGTAGAAATCCACGCGCGCGTTCTACCAAAAGCACCATTTGCTTGCATATCGTGTGGTTTTGCAGAAGACTGCGTCCGCGTCTACCAAAAGATGCATGCGCATGCTTAAAACGCGTTTTGGCACATATCCATGTGCGGGTGCTAAAAAGAGCAGCATCGGCATGCTTTTCACGTCGTTTGGTAGAAATCCACGCACGCGTTCTGCCAAAAGCACCATTTGCATGCATATCGTGTGGTTTTGCAGAAAACTGCGTCCGCGTCTACCAAAAGATGCATGCGCATGCTAAAAACGCGTTTTGGCACAAATCCATGTGCGGGTGCTAAAAAGAGCAGCATCGGCATGCTTTTCACGTCGTTTGGTAGAAATCCACGCGCGTGTTCTGCCAAAGCACCATTTGCATGCATATCGTGTGGTTTTGCAGAAAACTGCGTCCGCGTCTACCAAAAGATGCATGCGCATGCTTAAAACGCCTTTTGGCACAAATCCATGTGCGGGTGCTAAAAAGAGCAGCATCGGCATGCTTTTCACCTCGTTTGGTAGAAATCCACGCGCGTGTTCTGCCAAAGCACCATTTGCATGCATATCGTGTGGTTTTGCAGAAAACTGCGTCCGCGTCTACCAAAAGATGCATGCGCATGCTAAAAAGGCGTTTTGGCACAAATCCATGTGCGGGTGCTAAAAACAGCAGCATCGGCATGCTTTTCACGTCGTTTGGTAGAAATCCACGCGCGCGTTCTGCCAAAAGCACCATTTGCATGCATATCGTGTGGTTTTGCAGAAAACTGCGTCCGCGTCTACCAAAAGATGCATGCGCATGCTTAAAACGCGTTTTGGCACAAATCCATGTGCGGGTGCTAAAAAGAGCAGCATCGGCATGCTTTTCACGTCGTTTGGTAGAAATCCACGCGCGCGTTCTGCCAAAAGCACCATTTGCATGCATATCGTGTGGTTTTGCAGAAAACTGCGTCCGCGTCTACCAAAAGATGCATGCGCATGATTAAAACGCGTTTTGGCACAAATTAATGTGCGGGTGCTAAAAAGAGCAGCATCGGCATGCTTTTCACGTCGTTTGGTAGAAATCCATGCGCGCGTTCTACCAAAAGCACCATTTGCATGCATATCGTGCGGTTTTGCAGAAAACTGCGTCCGCGTCTACCAAAAGATGCATGCGCATGCTTAAAAGGCGTTTTGGCACAAATCCATGTGCGGATGCTAAAAAGAGCAGCATCGGCATGCTTTTCACGTCGTTTGGTAGAAATCCACGCGCGCGTTCTGCCAAAAGCACCATTTCCATGCATATCGTGTGGTTTTGCAGAAAACTGCGTCCGCGTCTACCAAAAGATGCATGTGCATGCTAAAAACGCGTTTTGGCACAAATCCATGTGCGGGTGCTAAAAAGAGCAGCATCGGCATGCTTTTCACGTCGTTTGGTAGAAATCCACGCGCGCGTTCTGCCAAAAGCACCATTTGCATGCATATCGTGTGGTTTTGCAGAAAACTGCGTCCGCGTCTACCAAAAGATGCATGCGCATGCTTAAAACGCGTTTTGGCACAAATCCATGTGCGGGTGCTAAAAAGAGCAGCATCGGCATGCTTTTCACGTCGTTTGGTAGAAATCCACGTTCGCGTTCTGCCAAAAGCACCATTTGCATGCATATCGTGTGGTTTTGAAGAAAACTGCGTCCGCGTCTACCAAAAGATGCATGCGCATGCTAAAAACGCGTTTTGGCACAAATCCATGTGCGGGTGCTAAAAAGAGCAGCATCGGCATGCTTTTCGCGTCGTTTGGTAGAAATCCACGCGCGCGTTCTGCAAAAAGCACCATTTGCATGCATATCGTGTGGTTTTGCAGAAAACTGCGTTCGCGTCTACCAAAAGAGATGCATGCGCATGCTTAAAACGCGTTTTGGCACTAATCCATGTGCGGGTGCTAAAAAGAGCAGCATCGGCATGCTTTTCACGTCGTTTGGTAGAAATCCACGCGCGCGTTCTGCAAAAAGCACCATTTGCATGCATATCGTGTGGTTTTGCAGAAAACTGCGTCCGCGTCTACCAAAAGATGCATGCGCATGCTTAAAACGCGTTTTGGCACAAATCCATGTGCGGGTGCTAAAAAGAGCAGCATCGGCAGCTTTTCACGTCGTTTGGTAGAAATCCACGCGCGCGTTCTACCAAAAGCACCATTTGCTTGCATATCGTGTGGTTTTGCAGAAGACTGCGTCCGCGTCTACCAAAAGATGCATGCGCATGCTTAAAACGCGTTTTGGCACATATCCATGTTCGGGTGCTAAAAAGAGCAGCATCGGCATGCTTTTCACGTCGTTTGGTAGAAATCCACGCGCGCGTTCTGCCAAAAGCACCATTTGCATGCATATCGTGTGGTTTTGCAGAAAACTGCGTCCGCGTCTACCAAAAGATGCATGCGCATGCTAAAAACGCGTTTTGGCACAAATCCATGTGCGGGTGCTAAAAAGAGCAGCATCGGCATGCTTTTCACGTCGTTTGGTAGAAATCCACGCGCGCGTTCTGCCAAAAGCACCATTTACATGCATATCGTGTGGTTTTGCAGAAAACTGCGTTCGCGTCTACCAAAAGATACATGCGCATGCTTAAAACGCGTTTTGGCACAAATCCATGTGCGGGTGCTAAAAAGAGCAGCATCGGCATGCTTTTCACGTCGTTTGGTAGAAATCCACGCGCGCGTTCTGCCAAAAGCACCATTTGCATGCATATCGTGTGGTTTTGCAGAAAACTGCGTCCGCGTCTACCAAAAGATGCATGCGCATGCTTAAAACGCCTTTTGGCACAAATCCATGTGCGGGTGCTAAAAAGAGCAGCATCGGCATGCTTTTCACGTCGTTTGGTAGAAATCCACGCGCGTGTTCTGCCAAAGCACCATTTGCATGCATATCGTGTGGTTTTGCAGAAAACTGCGTCCGCGTCTACCAAAAGATGCATGCGCATGCTTAAAACGCGTTTTGGCACAAATCCATGTGCGGGTGCTAAAAAGAGCAGCATCGGCATGCTTTTCACGTCGTTTGGTAGAAATCCACGCGCGCGTTCTGCCAAAAGCACCATTTGCCTGCATATCGTGTGGTTTTGCAGAAAACAGCGTCCGCGTCTACCAAAAGATGCATGCGCATGCTTAAAACGCGTTTTAGCACAAATCCATGTGCGGGTGCTAAAAAGAGCAGCATCGGCATGCTTTTCACGTCGTTTGGTAGAAATCCACGCGCGCGTTCTACCAAAAGCACCATTTGCATGCATATCGTGCGGTTTTGCAGAAAACTGCGTCCGCGTCTACCAAAAGATGCATGCGCATGCTTAAAAGGCGTTTTGGCACAAATCCATGTGCGGGTGCTAAAAAGAGCAGCATCGGCATGCTTTTCACGTCGTTTGGTAGGAATCCACGCGCGCGTTCTGCCAAAAGCACTATTTGCATGCATATCGTGTGGTTATGCAGAAAACTGCGTCCGCGTCTACCAAAAGATGCATGCGCATGCTTAAAACGCGTTTTGGCACAAATCCATGTGCGGGTGCTAAAAAGAGCAGCATCGGCATGCTTTTCACGTCGTTTGGTAGAAATCCACGCGCGCGTTCTACCAAAAGCACCATTTGCATGCACATCGTGTGGTTTTGCAGAAAACTGCGTCCGCGTCTACCGAAAGATGCATGCGCATGCTTAAAACGCGTTTTGGCACAAATCCATGTGCGGGTGCTAAAAAGAGCAGCATCGGCATGCTTTTCACCTCGTTTGGTAGAAATCCACGCGCGCGTTCTGCCAAAAGCACCATTTGCATGCATATCGTGTGGTTTTGCAGAAAACTGCGTCCGCGTCTACCAAAAGATGCATGCGCATGCTAAAAACGCGTTTTGGCACAAATCCATGTGCGGGTGCTAAAAAGAGCAGCATCGGCATGCTTTTCACGTCGTTTGGTAGAAATCCACGCGCGCGTTCTGCCAAAAGCACCATTTGCATGCATATCGTGTGGTTTTGCAGAAAACTGCGTCCGCGTCTACCAAAAGATGCATGCGCATGCTAAAAACGCGTTTTGGCACAAATCCATGTGCGGGTGCTAAAAAGAGCAGCATCGGCATGCTTTTCACGTCGTTTGGTAGAAATCCACGCGCGCGTTCTGCCAAAAGCACCATTTACATGCATATCGTGTGGTTTTGCAGAAAACTGCGTTCGCGTCTACCAAAAGATACATGCGCATGCTTAAAACGCGTTTTGGCACAAATCCATGTGCGGGTGCTAAAAAGAGCAGCATCGGCATGCTTTTCACGTCGTTTGGTAGAAATCCACGCGCGCGTTCTGCCAAAAGCACCATTTGCATGCATATCGTGTGGTTTTGCAGAAAACTGCGTCCGCGTCTACCAAAAGATGCATGCGCATGCTTAAAACGCCTTTTGGCACAAATCCATGTGCGGGTGCTAAAAAGAGCAGCATCGGCATGCTTTTCACGTCGTTTGGTAGAAATCCACGCGCGTGTTCTGCCAAAGCACCATTTGCATGCATATCGTGTGGTTTTGCAGAAAACTGCGTCCGCGTCTACCAAAAGATGCATGCGCATGCTTAAAACGCGTTTTGGCACAAATCCATGTGCGGGTGCTAAAAAGAGCAGCATCGGCATGCTTTTCACGTCGTTTGGTAGAAATCCACGCGCGCGTTCTGCCAAAAGCACCATTTGCCTGCATATCGTGTGGTTTTGCAGAAAACAGCGTCCGCGTCTACCAAAAGATGCATGCGCATGCTTAAAACGCGTTTTAGCACAAATCCATGTGCGGGTGCTAAAAAGAGCAGCATCGGCATGCTTTTCACGTCGTTTGGTAGAAATCCACGCGCGCGTTCTACCAAAAGCACCATTTGCATGTATATCGTGCGGTTTTGCAGAAAACTGCGTCCGCGTCTACCAAAAGATGCATGCGCATGCTTAAAAGGCGTTTTGGCACAAATCCATGTGCGGGTGCTAAAAAGAGCAGCATCGGCATGCTTTTCACGTCGTTTGGTAGGAATCCACGCGCGCGTTCTGCCAAAAGCACTATTTGCATGCATATCGTGTGGTTATGCAGAAAACTGCGTCCGCGTCTACCAAAAGATGCATGCGCATGCTTAAAACGCGTTTTGGCACAAATCCATGTGCGGGTGCTAAAAAGAGCAGCATCGGCATGCTTTTCACGTCGTTTGGTAGAAATCCACGCGCGCGTTCTACCAAAAGCACCATTTGCATGCACATCGTGTGGTTTTGCAGAAAACTGCGTCCGCGTCTACCGAAAGATGCATGCGCATGCTTAAAACGCGTTTTGGCACAAATCCATGTGCGGGTGCTAAAAAGAGCAGCATCGGCATGCTTTTCACCTCGTTTGGTAGAAATCCACGCGCGCGTTCTGCCAAAAGCACCATTTGCATGCATATCGTGTGGTTTTGCAGAAAACTGCGTCCGCGTCTACCAAAAGATGCATGCGCATGCTAAAAACGCGTTTTGGCACAAATCCATGTGCGGGTGCTAAAAAGAGCAGCATCGGAATGCTTTTCACGTCGTTTGGTAGAAATCCACGCGCGCGTTCTGCCAAAAGCACCATTTGCATGCATATCGTTTGGTTTTGCAGAAAACTGTGTTCGCGTCTACCAAAAGATGCATGCGCATGCTTAAAACGCGTTTTGGCACAAATCCATGTGCGGGTGCTAAAAAGAGCAGCATCGGCATGCTTTTCACGTCGTTTGGTAGAAATCCACGCGCGCGTTCTGCCAAAAGCACCATTTGCATGCATATCGTGTGGTTTTGCAGAAAACTGCGTCCGCGTCTACCAAAAGATGCATGCACATGCTTAAAACGCGTTTTGGCACAAATCCATGTGCGGGTGCTAAAAAGAGCAGCATCGGCATGCTTTTCACGTCGTTTGGTAGAAATCCACGCGCGCGTTCTGCCAAAAGCACCATTTGCATGCATATCGTGTGGTTTTGCAGAAAACTGCGTCCGCGTCTACCAAAAGATGCATGCGCATGCTAAAAACGCGTTTTGGCACAAATCCATGTGCGGGTGCTAAAAAGAGCAGCATCGGCATGCTTTTCACGTCGTTTGGTAGAAATCCACGCGCGCCTTCTGCCAAAAGCACCATTTGCATACATATCGTGTGGTTTTGCAGAAAACTGCGTTCGCGTCTACCAAAAGAAATGCATGCGCATGCTTAAAACGCGTTTTGGCACACATCCATGTGCGGGTGCTAAGAAGAGCAGCATCGGCATGCTTTTCACGTCGTTTGGTAGAAATCCACGCGCGCGTTCTGCCAAAAGAACCATTTGCATGCATATCGTGTGGTTTTGCAGAAAACTGCGTCCGCGTCTACCAAAAGATGCATGCGCATGCTAAAAACGCGTTTTGGCACAAATCCATGTGCGGGTGCTAAAAAGAGCAGCATCGGCATGCTTTTCACGTCGTTTGGTAGAAATCCACGCGCGCGTTCTGCCAAAAGCACCATTTGCATACATATCGTGTGGTTTTGCAGAAAACTGCGTCCGCGTCTACCAAAAGATGCATGCGAATGCTAAAAACGCGTTTTGGCACAAATCAATGTGCGGGTGCTAAAAAGAGCAGCATCGGCATGCTTTTCACGTCGTTTGGTAGAAATCCACGCGCGCGTTGTGCCAAAAGCACCATTTGCATGCATATCGTGTGGTTTTGCGGAAAACTGCGTCCGCGTCTACCAAAAGATGCATGCGCATGCTTAAAACGCGTTTTGGCACAAATCCATGTGCGGGTGCTAAAAAGAGCAGCATCGGCATGCTTTTCACGTCGTTTGGTAGAAATCCACGCGCGCGTTCTGCCAAAAGCACCATTTGCATGCATATCGTGTGGTTTTGCAGAAAACTGCGTCCGCGTCTACCAAAAGATGCATGCGCATGCTTAAAACGCGTTTTGGCACAAATCCATGTGCGGGTGCTAAAAAGAGCAGCATGGGCATGCTTTTCACGTCGTTTGGTAGAAATCCACGCGCGCGTTCTGCCAAAAGCACCATTTGCATGCATATCGTGTGTTTTTGCAGAAAACTGCGTCCGCGTCTACCAAAAGATGCATGCGCATGCTTAAAACGCCTTTTGGCGCAAATCCATGTGCGGGTGCTAAAAAGAGCAGCATCGGCATGCTTTTCACGTCGTTTGCTAGAAATCCACGCTCGCGTTCTGCCAAAAGCACCATTTGCATGCATATCGTGTGGTTTTGCAGAAAACTGCGTCCGCGTCTACCAAAAGATGCATGCGCATGCTAAAAACGCGTTTTGGCACAAATCAATGTGCGGGTGCTAAAAAGAGCAGCATCGGCATGCTTTTCACGTCGTTTGGTAGAAATCCACGCGCGCGTTGTGCCAAAAGCACCATTTGCATGCATATCGTGTGGTTTTGCAGAAAACTGCGTTCGCGTCTACCAAAAGATGCATGCGCATGCTTAAAACGCGTTTTGGCACAAATCCATGTGCGGGTGCTAAAAAGAGCAGCATCGGCATGCTTTTCACGTCGTTTGGTAGAAATCCACGCGCGCGTTCTGCCAAAAGCACCATTTGCATGCATATCGTGTGGTTTTGCAGAAAACTGCGTCCGCGTCTACCAAAAGATGCATGCGCATGCTTAAAACGCGTTTTGGCACAAATCCATGTGCGGGTGCTAAAAAGAGCAGCATGGGCATGCTTTTCACGTCGTTTGGTAGAAATCCACGCACGCGTTCTGCCAAAAGCACCATTTGCATGCATATCGTGTGGTTTTGCAGAAAACTGCGTCCGCGTCTACCAAAAGATGCATGCGCATGCTTAAAACGCGTTTTGGCACAAATCCATGTGCGGGTGCTAAAAAGAGCAGCATCGGCATGCTTTTCACGTCGTTTGGTAGAAATCCACGCGCGCGTTCTACCAAAAGCACCATTTGCATGCATATCGTGTGCTTTTGCAGAAAACTGCGTTCGCGTCTACCAAAAGAAATGCATGCGCATGCTTAAAACGCGTTTTGGCACACATCCATGTGCGGGTGCTAAGAAGAGCAGCATCGGCATGCTTTTCACGTCGTTTGGTAGAAATCCACGCGCGCGTTCTGCCAAAAGCACCATTTGCATGCATATCGTGTGGTTTTGAAGAAAACTGCGTCCGCGTCTACCAAAAGATGCATGCGCATGCTAAAAACGCGTTTTGGCACAAATCCATGTGCGGGTGCTAAAAAGAGCAGCATCGGCATGCTTTTCACGTCGTTTGGTAGAAATCCACGCGCGCCTTCTGCCAAAAGCACCATTTGCATACATATCGTGTGGTTTTGCAGAAAACTGCGTTCGCGTCTACCAAAAGAAATGCATGCGCATGCTTAAAACGCGTTTTGGCACACATCCATGTGCGGGTGCTAAGAAGAGCAGCATCGGCATGCTTTTCACGTCGTTTGGTAGAAATCCACGCGCGCGTTCTGCCAAAAGAACCATTTGCATGCATATCGTGTGGTTTTGCAGAAAACTGCGTCCGCGTCTACCAAAAGATGCATGCGCATGCTAAAAACGCGTTTTGGCACAAATCCATGTGCGGGTGCTAAAAAGAGCAGCATCGGCATGCTTTTCACGTCGTTTGGTAGAAATCCACGCGCGCGTTCTGCCAAAAGCACCATTTGCATACATATCGTGTGGTTTTGCAGAAAACTGCGTCCGCGTCTACCAAAAGATGCATGCGCATGCTAAAAACGCGTTTTGGCACAAATCAATGTGCGGGTGCTAAAAAGAGCAGCATCGGCATGCTTTTCACGTCGTTTGGTAGAAATCCACGCGCGCGTTGTGCCAAAAGCACCATTTGCATGCATATCGTGTGGTTTTGCGGAAAACTGCGTCCGCGTCTACCAAAAGATGCATGCGCATGCTTAAAACGCGTTTTGGCACAAATCCATGTGCGGGTGCTAAAAAGAGCAGCATCGGCATGCTTTTCACGTCGTTTGGTAGAAATCCACGCGCGCGTTCTGCCAAAAGCACCATTTGCATGCACATCGTGTGGTTTTGCAGAAAACTGCGTCCGCGTCTACCAAAAGATGCATGCGCATGCTTAAAACGCGTTTTGGCACAAATCCATGTGCGGGTGCTAAAAAGAGCAGCATGGGCATGCTTTTCACGTCGTTTGGTAGAAATCCACGCGCGCGTTCTGCCAAAAGCACCATTTGCATGCATATCGTGTGGTTTTGCAGAAAACTGCGTCCGCGTCTACCAAAAGATGCATGCGCATGCTTAAAACGCCTTTTGGCGCAAATCCATGTGCGGGTGCTAAAAAGAGCAGCATCGGCATGCTTTTCACGTCGTTTGCTAGAAATCCACGCTCGCGTTCTGCCAAAAGCACCATTTGCATGCATATCGTGTGGTTTTGCAGAAAACTGCGTCCGCGTCTACCAAAAGATGCCTGCGCATGCTAAAAACGCGTTTTGGCACAAATCAATGTGCGGGTGCTAAAAAGAGCAGCATCGGCATGCTTTTCACGTCGTTTGGTTGAAATCCACGCTCGCGTTCTGCCAAAAGCACCATTTGCATGCATATCGTGTGGTTTTGCAGAAAACTGCGTCCGCGTCTACCAAAAGATGCATGCCCATGCTTAAAACGCGTTTTGGCACAAATCCATGTGCGGGTGCTAAAAAGAGCAGCATCGGCATGCTTTTCACGTCGTTTGGTAGAAATCCACGCGCGCGTTCTGCCAAAAGCGCCATTTGCATGCATATCGTGTGGTTTTGCAGAAAACTGCGTCCGCGTCTACCAAAAGATGCATGCGCATGCTTAAAACGCGTTTTGGCACAAATCCATGTGCGGGTGCTAAAAAGAGCAGCATCGGCATGCTTTTCACGTCGTTTGGTAGAAATCCACGCGCGCGTTCTGCCAAAAGCACCATTTGCATGCATATCGTGTGGTTTTGCAGAAAACTGCGTCCGCGTCTACCAAAAGATGCATGCCCATGCTTAAAACGCGTTTTGGCACAAATCCATGTGCGGGTGCTAAAAAGAGCAGGATCGGCATGCTTTTCACGTCGTTTGGTTGAAATCCACGCGCGCGTTCTGCCAAAAGCACCATTTGCATGCATATCGTGTGGTTTTGCAGAAAACTGCGTCCGCGTCTACCAAAAGATGCATGCGCATGCTTAAAACGCGTTTTGGCACAAATCCATGTACGGGTGCTAAAAAGAGCAGCATGGGCATGCTTTTCACGTCGTTTGGTAGAAATCCACGCACGCGTTCTGCCAAAAGCACCATTTGCATGCATATCGTGTGGTTTTGCAGAAAACTGCGTCCGCGTCTACCAAAAGATGCATGCGCATGCTTAAAACGCGTTTTGGCACAAATCCATGTGCGGGTGCTAAAAAGAGCAGCATTGGCATGCTTTTCACGTCGTTTGGTAGAAATCCACGCGCGCGTTCTACCAAAAGCACCATTTGCATGCATATCGTGTGGTTTTGCAGAAAACTGCGTTCGCGTCTACCAAAAGAAATGCATGCGCATGCTTAAAACGCGTTTTGGCACAAATCCATGTGCGGGTGCTAAAAAGAGCAGCATCGGCATGCTTTTCACGTCGTTTGGTAGAAATCCACGCGCGCGTTCTGCCAAAAGCGCCATTTGCATGCATATCGTGTGGTTTTGCAGAAAACTGCGTCCGCGTCTACCAAAAGATGCATGCGCATGCTTAAAACGCGTTTTGGCACAAATCCATGTGCGGGTGCTAAAAAGAGCAGCATCGGCATGCTTTTCACGTCGTTTGGTAGAAATCCACGCGCGCGTTCTGCCAAAAGCACCATTTGCATGCACATCGTGTGGTTTTGTAGAAAACTGCGTCCGCGTCTACCAAAAGATGCATGCGCATGCTTAAAACGCGTTTTGGCACAAATCCATGTGCGGGTGCTAAAAAGAGCAGCATGGGCATGCTTTTCACGTCGTTTGGTAGAAATCCACGCGCGCGTTCTGCCAAAAGCACCATTTGCATGCATATCGTGTGGTTTTGCAGAAAACTGCGTCCGCGTCTACCAAAAGATGCATGCGCATGCTTAAAACGCCTTTTGGCGCAAATCCATGTGCGGGTGCTAAAAAGAGCAGCATCGGCATGCTTTTCACGTCGTTTGCTAGAAATCCACGCTCGCGTTCTGCCAAAAGCACCATTTGCATGCATATCGTGTGGTTTTGCAGAAAACTGCGTCCGCGTCTACCAAAAGATGCATGCGCATGCTTAAAACGCGTTTTGGCACTAATCCATGTGCGGGTGCTAAAAAGAGCAGCATCGGCATGCTTTTCACGTCGTTTGGTAGAAATCCACGCTCGCGTTCTGCCAAAAGCACCATTTGCATGCATATCGTGTGGTTTTGCAGAAAACTGCGTCCGCGTCTACCAAAAGATGCATGCGCATGCTAAAAACGCGTTTTGGCACAAATCCATGTGCGGGTGCTAAAAAGAGCAGCATGGGCATGCTTTTCACGTCGTTTGGTAGAAATCCACGCGCGCGTTCTACCAAAAGCACCATTTGCATGCACATCGTGTGGTTTTGCAGAAAACTGCGTCCGCGTCTACCAAAAGATGCATGCGCATGCTTAAAACGCGTTTTGGCACAAATCCATGTGCGGGTGCTAAAAAGAGCAGCATCGGCATGCTTTTCACCTCGTTTGGTAGAAATCCACGCGCGAGTTCTGCCAAAAGCACCATTTGCATGCATATCGTGTGGTTTTGCAGAAAACTGCGTCCGCGTCTACCAAAAGATGCATGCGCATGCTAAAAACGCGTTTTGGCACAAATCCATGTGCGGGTGCTAAAAAGAGCAGCATCGGAATGCTTTTCACGTCGTTTGGTAGAAATCCACGCGCGCGTTCTGCCAAAAGCACCATTTGCATCCATATCGTGTGGTTTTGCAGAAAACTGCGTTCGCGTCTACCAAAAGATGCATGCGCATGCTTAAAACGCGTTTTGGCACAAATCCATGTGCGGGTGCTAAAAAGAGCAGCATCAGCATGCTTTTCACGTCGTTTGGTAGAAATCCACGCGCGCGTTGTGCCAAAAGCACCATTTGCATGCATATCGTGTGGTTTTGCAGAAAACTGCGTCCGCGTCTACCAAAAGATGCATGCTCATGCTTAAAACGCGTTTTGGCACAAATCCATGTGCGGGTGCTAAAAAGAGCAGCATCGGCATGCTTTTCACGTCGTTTGGTAGAAATCCACGCGCGCGTTCTGCCAAAAGCACCATTTGCATGCATATCGTGTGGTTTTGCAGAAAACTGCGTCCGCGTCTAGCAAAAGATGCATGCGCATGCTTAAAACGCGTTTTGGCACAAATCCATGTGCGGGTGCTAAAAAGAGCAGCATCGGCATGCTTTTCACGTCGTTTGGTAGAAATCCACGCGCGCGTTCTGCCAAAAGCACTATTTGCATGCACATCGTGTGGTTTTAGAGAAAACTGCGTCCGCGTCTACCAAAAGATGCATGCGCATGCTTAAAACGCGTTTTGGCACAAATCCATGTGCGGGTGCTAAAAAGAGCAGCATGGGCATGCTTTTCACGTCGTTTGGTAGAAATCCACGCGCGCGTTCTGCCAAAAGCACCATTTGCATGCATATCGTGTGGTTTTGCAGAAAACTGCGTCCGCGTCTACCAAAAGATGCATGCGCATGCTTAAAACGCCTTTTGGCACAAATCCATGTGCGGGTGCTAAAAAGAGCAGCATCGGCATGCTTTTCACGTCGTTTGGTAGAAATCCACGCGCGCGTTCTGCCAAAAGCACCATTTGCATCCATATCGTGTGGTTTTGCAGAAAACTGCGTTCGCGTCTACCAAAAGATGCATGCGCATGCTTAAAACGCGTTTTGGCACAAATCCATGTGCGGGTGCTAAAAAGAGCAGCATCAGCATGCTTTTCACGTCGTTTGGTAGAAATCCACGCGCGCGTTGTGCCAAAAGCACCATTTGCATGCATATCGTGTGGTTTTGCAGAAAACTGCGTCCGCGTCTACCAAAAGATGCATGCTCATGCTTAAAACGCGTTTTGGCACAAATCCATGTGCGGGTGCTAAAAAGAGCAGCATCGGCATGCTTTTCACGTCGTTTGGTAGAAATCCACGCGCGCGTTCTGCCAAAAGCACCATTTGCATGCATATCGTGTGGTTTTGCAGAAAACTGCGTCCGCGTCTAGCAAAAGATGCATGCGCATGCTTAAAACGCGTTTTGGCACAAATCCATGTGCGGGTGCTAAAAAGAGCAGCATCGGCATGCTTTTCACGTCGTTTGGTAGAAATCCACGCGCGCGTTCTGCCAAAAGCACTATTTGCATGCACATCGTGTGGTTTTACAGAAAACTGCGTCCGCGTCTACCAAAAGATGCATGCGCATGCTTAAAACGCGTTTTGGCACAAATCCATGTGCGGGTGCTAAAAAGAGCAGCATGGGCATGCTTTTCACGTCGTTTGGTAGAAATCCACGCGCGCGTTCTGCCAAAAGCACCATTTGCATGCATATCGTGTGGTTTTGCAGAAAACTGCGTCCGCGTCTACCAAAAGATGCATGCGCATGCTTAAAACGCCTTTTGGCACAAATCCATGTGCGGGTGCTAAAAAGAGCAGCATCGGCATGCTTTTCACGTCGTTTGGTAGAAATCCACGCGCGCGTTCTGCCAAAAGCACTATTTGCATGCACATCGTGTGGTTTTGCAGAAAACTGCGTCCGCGTCTACCAAAAGATGCATGCGCATGCTAAAAACGCGTTTTGGCACAAATCAATGTGCGGGTGCTAAAAAGAGCAGCATCGGCATGCTTTTCACGTCGTTTGGTAGAAATCCACGCGCGCGTTGTGCCAAAAGCACCATTTGCATGCATATCGTGTGGTTTTGCAGAAAACTGCGTTCGCGTCTACCAAAAGATGCATGCGCATGCTTAAAACGCGTTTTGGCACAATTCAATGTGCGGGTGCTAAAAAGAGCAGCATCGGCGTGCTTTTCACGTCGTTTGGTAGAAATCCACGCGCGCGCTCTGCCAAAAGCACCATTTGCATGCATATCGTGTGGTTTTGCAGAAAACTGCGTCCGCGTCTACCAAAAGATGCATGCGCATGCTTAAAACGCGTTTTGGCACAAATCCATGTGCGGGTGCTAAAAAGAGCAGCATGGGCATGCTTTTCACGTCGTTTGGTAGAAATCCACGCACGCGTTCTGCCAAAAGCACCATTTGCATGCATATCGTGTGGTTTTGCAGAAAACTGCGTCCGCGTCTACCAAAAGATGCATGCGCATGCTTAAAACGCGTTTTGGCACAAATCCATGTGCGGGTGCTAAAAAGAGCAGCATCGGCATGCTTTTCACGTCGTTTGGTAGAAATCCACGCGCGCGTTCTACCAAAAGCACCATTTGCATGCATATCGTGTGGTTTTGCAGAAAACTGCGTTCGCGTCTACCAAAAGAAATGCATGCGCATGCTTAAAACGCGTTTTGGCACACATCCATGTGCGGGTGCTAAGAAGAGCAGCATCGGCATGCTTTTCGCGTCGTTTGGTAGAAATCCACGCGCGCGTTCTGCCAAAAGAACCATTTGCATGCATATCGTGTGGTTTTGCAGAAAACTGCGTCCGCGTCTACCAAAAGATGCATGCGCATGCTAAAAACGCGTTTTGGCACAAATCCATGTGCGGGTGCTTAAAAGAGCAGCATCGGCATGCTTTTCACGTCGTTTGGTAGAAATCCACGCTCGCGTTCTGCCAAAAGCACCATTTGCATACATATCGTGTGGTTTTGCAGAAAACTGCGTCCGCGTCTACCAAAAGATGCATGCGCATGCTAAAAACGCGTTTTGGCACAAATCAATGTGCGGGTGCTAAAAAGAGCAGCATCGGCATGCTTTTCACGTCGTTTGGTAGAAATCCATGCGCGCGTTGTGCCAAAAGCACCATTTGCATGCATATCGGGTGATTTTGCAGAAAACTGCGTCCGCGTCTACCAAAAGATGCATGCGCATGCTTAAAACGCGTTTTGGCACAAATCCATGTGCGGGTGCTAAAAAGAGCAGCATCGGCATGCTTTTCACGTCGTTTGGTAGAAATCCACGCGCGCGTTCTGCCAAAAGCACCATTTGCATGCATATCGTGTGGTTTTGCAGGAAACTGCGTCCGCGTCTACCAAAAGATGCATGCGCATGCTAAAAACGCGTTTTGGCACAAATCCATGTGCGGGTGCTAAAAAGAGCAGCATCGGCATGCTTTTCACGTCGTTTGGTAGAAATCCACGCGCGCGTTCTGCCAAAAGCACCATTTGCATGCATATCATGAGGTTTTGCAGAAAACTGCGTTCGCGTCTACCAAAAGAGATGCATGCGCATGCTTAAAACGCGTTTTGGCACTAATCCATGTGCGGGTGCTAAAAAGAGCAGCATCGGCATGCTTTTCACGTCGTTTGGTAGAAATCCACGCGCGCGTTCTGCCAAAAACACCATTTGCATGCATATCGTGTGGTTTTGCAGAAAACGGCGTCCGCGTCTACCAAAAGATGCATGCGCATGCTTAAAACGCGTTTTGGCACAAATCCATGTGCGGGTGCTAAAAAGAGCAGCATCGGCATGCTTTTCACGTCGTTTGGTAGAAATCCACGCTCGCGTTCTGTCAAAAGCACCATTTGCATGCATATCGTGTGGTTTTGCAGAAACCTGCGTCCGCGTCTACGAAAAGATGCATGCGCATGCTAAAAACGCGTTTTGGCACAAATCAATGTGCGGGTGCTAAAAAGAGCAGCATCGGCATGCTTTTCACGTCGTTTGGTAGAAATCCACGCGCGCGTTGTGCCAAAAGCACCATTTGCATGCATATCGTGTGGTTTTGCAGAAAACTGCGTCCGCGTCTACCAAAAGATGCATGCGCATGCTTAAAACGCGTTTTGGCACAAATCCATGTGCGGGTGCTAAAAAGAGCAGCATCGGCATGCTTTTCACGTCGTTTGGTAGAAATCCACGCGCGCGTTCTGCCAAAAGCACCATTTGCATGCATATCGTGTGGTTTTGCAGAAAACTGCGTCCGCGTCTACCAAAATATGCATGCGCATGCTTAAAACGCGTTTTGGCACAAATCCATGTGCGGGTGCTAAAAAGAGCAGCATGGGCATGCTTTTCACGTCGTTTGGTAGAAATCCACGCGCGCGTTCTGCCAAAAGCACCATTTGCATGCATATCGTGTGGTTTTGCAGAAAACTGCGTCCGCGTCTACCAAAAGATGCATGCGCATGCTAAAAACGCGTTTTGGCACAAATCCATGCGCGGGTGCTAAAAAGAGCAGCATCGGCATGCTTTTCACGTCGTTTGGTAGAAATCCACGCGCGCGTTCTGCCAAAAGCACCATTTGCATGCATATCGTGTGGTTTTGCTGAAAACTGCGTTCGCGTCTACCAAAAGAGATGCATGCGCATGCTTAAAACGCGTTTTGGCACTAATCCATGTGCGGGTGCTAAAAAGAGCAGCATCGGCATACTTTTCACGTCGTTTGGTAGAAATCCATGCGCGCGTTCTACTAAAAGCACCATTTGCATGCATATCGTGTGGTTTTGCAGAAAACTGCGTCCGCGTCTAGCAAAAGATGCATGCGCATGCTTAAAACGCGTTTTGGCACAAATCCATGTGCGGGTGCTAAAAAGAGCAGCATCGGCATGCTTTTCACGTCGTTTGGTAGAAATCCGCGCGCGCGTTCTGCCAAAAGCACCATTTGCATGCACATCGTGTGGTTTTACAGAAAACTGCGTCCGCGTCTACCAAAAGATGCATGCGCATGCTTAAAACGCGTTTTGGCACAAATCCTTGTGCGGGTGCTAAAAAGAGCAGCATCGGCATGCTTTTCACGTCCTTTGGTAGAAATCCACGCGCGCGTTCTGCCAAAAGCACCATTTGCATGCATATCGTGTGGTTTTGCAGAAAACTGCGTCCGCGTCTACCAAAAGATGCATGCGCATGCTAAAAACGCGTTTTGGCACAAATCCATGTGCGGGTGCTAAAAAGAGCAGCATCGGCATGCTTTTCACGTCGTTTGGTAGAAATCCACGCGCGCTTTCTGCCAAAAGCACCATTTGCATGCATATCGTGTGGTTTTGCATAAAACTGCGTCCGCGTCTACCAAAAGATGCATGCGCATGCTAAAAACGCGTTTTGGCACAAATCCATGTGCGGGTGCTAAAAAGAGCAGCATCGGCATGCTTTTCACGTCGTTTGGTAGAAATCAACGCGCGCGTTCTGCCAAAAGCACCATTTGCATGCATATATTGTGGTTTTGCAGAAAACTGCGTCCGCGTCTACCAAAAGATGCATGCGCATGCTTAAAACGCGTTTTGGCACAAATCCATGTGCGGGTGCTAAAAAGAGCAGCATCGGCATGCTTTTCACGTCGTTTGGTAGAAATCCACGCGCGCGTTCTGCCAAAAGCACCATTTGCATGCATATCGTGTGGTTTTGCAGAAAACTGCGTCCGCGTCTACCAAAAGATGCATGCGCATGCTAAAAACGCGTTTTGGCACAAATCCATGTGCGGGTGCTAAAAAGAGCAGCATCGGCATGCTTTTCACGTCGTTTGGTAGAAATCAACGCGCGCGTTCTGCCAAAAGCACCATTTGCATGCATATATTGTGGTTTTGCAGAAAACTGCGTCCGCGTCTACCAAAAGATGCATGCGCATGCTTAAAACGCGTTTTGGCACAAATCCATGTGCGGGTGCTAAAAAGAGCAGCATCGGCATGCTTTTCACGTCGTTTGGTAGAAATCCACGCGCGCGTTCTGCCAAAAGCACCATTTGCATGCATATCGTGTGGTTTTGCAGAAAACTGCGTCCGCGTCTACCAAAAGATGCATGCGCATGCTTAAAACGCGTTTTGGCACAAATCCATGTGCGGGTGCTAAAAAGAGCAGCATCGGCATGGTTTTCACGTCGTTTGGTAGAAATCCACGCGCGCGTTCTACGAAAAGCACCATTTGCATGCATATCGTGTGGTTTTGCAGAAAACTGCGTCCGCGTCTACCAAAAGATGCATGCGCATGATAAAAACGCGTTTTGGCACAAATCCATGTGCGGGTGCTAAAAAGAGCAGCATCGTCATGCTTTTCACGTTGTTTGGTAGAAATCAACGCGCGCGTTCTGCCAAAAGCACCATTTGCATGCATATCGTGTGGTTTTGCAGAAAACTGCGTCCGCGTCTACCAAAAGATGCATGCGCATGCTTAAAACGCGTTTTGGCACAAATCCATGTGCGGGTGCTAAAAAGAGCAGCATCGGCATGCTTTCCACGTCGTTTGGTAGAAATCCACGCGCGCGTTCTGCCAAAAGCACCATTTGCATGCATATCGTGCGGTTTTGCAGAAAACTGCGTCCGCGTCTACCAAAAGATGCATGCGCATGCTTAAAACGCGTTTTGGCACAAATCCATGTGCGGGTGCTAAAAAGAGCAGCATCGGCATGCTCTTCACGTCGTTTGGTAGAAATCCACGCGCGCGTTCTGCCAAAAGCACCATTTGCATGCATATCGTGTGGTTTTGCAGAAAACTGCGTCCGCGTCTACCAAAAGATGCATGCGCATGCTAAAAACGCGTTTTGGCACAAATCCATGTGCGGGTGCTAAAAAGAGCAGCATCGGCATGCTTTTCACGTCGTTTGGTAGAAATCCACGCGCGCGTTCTACCAAAAGCACCATTTGCATGCATATCGTGTGGTTTTGCAGAAAACTGCGTCCGCGTCTACCAAAAGATGCATGCGCATGATAAAAACGCGTTTTGGCACAAATCCATGTGCGGGTGCTAAAAAGAGCAGCATCGTCATGCTTTTCACGTCATTTGGTAGAAATCCACGCGCGCGTTCTGCCAAAAGCACCATTTGCATGCACATCGTGTGGTTTTGCAGAAAACTGCGTCCGCGTCTACCAAAAGATGCATGCGCATGCTTAAAACGCGTTTTGGCACAAATCCATGTGCGGGTGCTAAAAGAGCAGCATCGGCATGCTTTTCACGTCGTTTGGTAGAAATCCACGCGCGCGTTCTGCCAAAAGCACCATTTGCATGCATATCGTGTGGTTTTGCAGAAAACTGCGTCCGCGTCTACCAAAAGATGCATGCGCATGCTAAAAACGCGTTTTGGCACAAATCCATGTGCGGGTGCTAAAAAGAGCAGCATCGGCATGCTTTTCACGTCGTTTGGTAGAAATCAACGCGCGCGTTCTGCCAAAAGCACCATTTGCATGCATATATTGTGGTTTTGCAGAAAACTGCGTCCGCGTCTACCAAAAGATGCATGCGCATGCTTAAAACGCGTTTTGGCACAAATCCATGTGCGGGTGCTAAAAAGAGCAGCATCGGCATGCTTTTCACGTCGTTTGGTAGAAATCCACGCGCGCGTTCTGCCAAAAGCACCATTTGCATGCATATCGTGTGGTTTTGCAGAAAACTGCGTCCGCGTCTACCAAAAGATGCATGCGCATGCTAAAAACGCGTTTTGGCACAAATCAATGTGCGGGTGCTAAAAAGAGCAGCATCGGCATGCTTTTCACGTCGTTTGGTAGAAATCCACGCGCGCGTTGTGCCAAAAGCACCATTTGCATGCATATCGTGTGGTTTTGCAGAAAACTGCGTCCGCGTCTACCAAAAGATGCATGCGCATGCTTAAAACGCGTTTTGGCACAAATCCATGTGCGGGTGCTAAAAAGAGCAGCACCGGCATGCTTTTCACGTTATTTGGTAGAAATCCACGCGCGCGTTCTGCCAAAAGCACCATTTGCATGCACATCGTGTGGTTTTGCAGAAAACTGCGTCCGCGTCTACCAAAAGATGCATGCGCATGCTTAAAACGCGTTTTGGCACAAATCAATGTGCGGGTGCTAAAAAGAGCAGCATCGGCATGCTTTTCACGTCGTTTGGTAGAAATCCACGCGCGCGTTCTGCCAAAAGCACCATTTGCATGCATATCGTGTGGTTTTGCAGAAAACTGCGTCCGCGTCTACCAAAAGATGCATGCGCATGCTAAAAACGCGTTTTGGCACAAATCCATGTGCGGGTGCTAAAAAGAGCAGCATCGGCATGCTTTTCACGTCGTTTGGTAGAAATCCACGCGCGCGTTCTGCCAAAAGCACCATTTGCATGCATATCGTGTGGTTTTGCAGAAAACTGCGTCCGCGTCTACCAAAAGATGCATGCGCATGCTTAAAACGCGTTTTGGAACAAATCCATGTGCGGGTGCTAAAAAGAGCAGCATCGGCATGCTTTCCACGTCGTTTGGTAGAAATCCACGCGCGCGTTCTGCCAAAAGCACCATTTGCATGCATATCGTGCGGTTTTGCAGAAAACTGCGTCCGCGTCTACCAAATAGATGCATGCGCATGCTTAAAACGCGTTTTGGCACAAATCCATGTGCGGGTGCTAAAAAGAGCAGCATCGGCATGCTCTTCACGTCGTTTGGTAGAAATCCACGCGCGCGTTCTGCCAAAAGCACCATTTGCATGCATATCGTGTGGTTTTGCAGAAAACTGCGTCCGCGTCTACCAAAAGATGCATGCGCATGCTAAAAACGCGTTTTGGCACAAATCCATGTGCGGGTGCTAAAAAGAGCAGCATCGGCATGCTTTTCACGTCGTTTGGTAGAAATCCACGCGCGCGTTCTACCAAAAGCACCATTTGCATGCATATCGTGTGGTTTTGCAGAAAACTGCGTCCGCGTCTACCAAAAGATGCATGCGCATGATAAAAACGCGTTTTGGCACAAATCCATGTGCGGGTGCTAAAAAGAGCAGCATCGTCATGCTTTTCACGTCGTTTGGTAGAAATCAACGCGCGCGTTCTGCCAAAAGCACCATTTGCATGCATATCGTGTGGTTTTGCAGAAAACTGCGTCCGCGTCTACCAAAAGATGCATGCGCATGCTTAAAACGCGTTTTGGCACAAATCCATGTGCGGGTGCTAAAAAGAGCAGCATCGGCATGCTTTTCACGTCGTTTGGTAGAAATCCACGCGCGCGTTCTGCCAAAAGCACCATTTGCATGCATATCGTGTGGTTTTGCAGAAAACTGCGTCCGCGTCTACCAAAAGATGCATGCGCATGCTAAAAACGCGTTTTGGCACAAATCCATGTGCGGGTGCTAAAAAGAGCAACATAGGCATGCTTTTCACGTCGTTTGGTAGAAATCCACGCGCGCGTTCTGCCAAAAGCACCATTTGCATGCATATCGTGTGGTTTTGCAGAAAACTGCGTCCGCGTCTACCAAAAGATGCATGCGCATGCTAAAAACGCGTTTTGGCACAAATCCATGTGCGGGTGCTAAAAAGAGCAGCATCGGCATGCTTTTCACGTCGTTTGGTAGAAATCCAGGCGCGCGTTCTACCAAAAGCACCATTTGCATGCATATCGTGTGGTTTTGCAGAAAACTGCGTCCGCGTCTACCAAAAGATGCATGCGCATGCTAAAAACGCGTTTTGGCACAAATCCATGTGCGGGTGCTAAAAAGAACAGCATCGGCATGCTTTTCACGTCGTTTGGTAGAAATCCACGCTCGCGTTCTGCCAAAAGCACCATTTGCATGCATATCGTGTGGTTTTGCAGAAAACTGCGTCCGCGTCTACCAAAAGATGCATGCGCATGCTAAAAACGCGTTTTGGCACAAATCAATGTGCGGGTGCTAAAAAGAGCAGCATCGGCATGCTTTTCACGTCGTTTGGTAGAAATCCACGCTCGCGTTCTGCCAAAAGCACCATTTGCATGCATATCGTGTGGTTTTGCAGAAAACTGCGTCCGCGTCTACCAAAAGATGCATGCGCATGCTAAAAACGCGTTTTGGCACAAATCAATGTGCGGGTGCTAAAAGGAGCAGCATCGGCATGCTTTTCACGTCGTTTGGTAGAAATCCACGCGCGTGTTGTGCCAAAAGCACCATTTGCATGCATATCGTGTGGTTTTGCAGAAAACTGCGTCCGCGTCTACCAAAAGATGCATGCGCATGCTTAAAACGCGTTTTGGCACAAATACATGTGCGGGTGCTAAAAAGAGCAGCATCGGCATGCTTTTCACGTCGTTTGGTAGAAATCCACGCGCGCGTTCTGCCAAAAGCACCATTTGCATGCATATCGTGTGGTTTTGCAGAAAACTGCGTCCGCGTCTACCAAAAGATGCATGCGGATGCTTAAAACGCGTTTTGGCACAAATCCATGTGCGGGTGCTAAAAAGAGCAGCATGGGCATGCTTTTCACGTCGTTTGGTAGAAATCCACGCGCGCGTTCTGCCAAAAGCACCATTTGCATGCATATCGTGTGGTTTTGCAGAAAACTGCGTCCGCGTCTACCAAAAGATGCATGCGCATGCTTAAAACGCGTTTTGGCACAAATCCATGTGCGGGTGCTAAAAAGAGCAGCATCTGCATGCTTTTCACGTCGTTTGGTAGAAATCCACGCGCGCGTTCTGCCAAAAGCACCATTTGCATGCATATCGTGTGGTTTTGCAGAAAACTGCGTCCGCGTCTACCAAAAGATGCATGCGCATGCTTAAAACGCGTTTTGGCACAAATCCATGTGCGGGTGCTAAAAAGAGCAGCATCGGCATGCTTTTCACGTCGTTTGGTAGAAATCCATGCGCGCGTTCTACCTAAAGCACCATTTGCATGCATATCGTGCGGCTTTGCAGAAAACTGCGTCCGCGTCTACCAAAAGATGCATGTGCATGCTAAAAAACGCGTTTTGGCACAAATCCATGTGCGGGTGCTAAAAAGAGCAGCATCGGCATGCTTTTCACGTCGTTTGGTAGAAATCCACGCGCGCGTTCTGCCAAAAGCACCATTTGCATGCATATCGTGTGGTTTTGCAGAAAACTGCGTCCGCGTCTTCCAAAAGATGCATGCGCATGCTTAAAACGCGTTTTGGCACAAATCCATGTGCGGGTGCTAAAAAGAGCAGCATCGGCATGCTTTTCACGTCGTTTGGTAGAAATCCACGCGCGCGTTCTGCCAAAAGCACCATTTGCATGCATATCGTGTGGTTTTGCAGGAAACTGCGTCCGCGTCTACCAAAAGATGCATGCGCATGCTAAAAACGCGTTTTGGCACAAATCCATGTGCGAGTGCTAAAAAGAGCAGCATCGGCATGCTTTTCACGTCGTTTGGTAGAAATCCACGCGCGCGTTCTGCCAAAAGCACCATTTGCATGCATATCGTGAGGTTTTGCAGAAAACTGCGTTCGCGTCTACCAAAAGAGATGCATGCGCATGCTTAAAACGCGTTTTGGCACTAATCCATGTGCGGGTGCTAAAAAGAGCAGCATCGGCATGCTTTTCACGTCGTTTGGTAGAAATCCACGCGCGCGTTCTGCCAAAAACACCATTTGCATGCATATCGTGTGGTTTTGCAGAAAACTGCGTCCGCGTCTACCAAAAGATGCATGCGCATGCTTAAAACGCGTTTTGGCACAAATACATGTGCGGGTGCTAAAAAGAGCAGCATCGGCATGCTTTTCACGTCGTTTGGTAGAAATCCACGCTCGCGTTCTGCCAAAAGCACCATTTGCATGCATATCGTGTGGTTTTGCAGAAAACGGCGTCCGCGTCTACCAAAAGATGCATGCGCATGCTAAAAACGCGTTTTGGCACAAATCAATGTGCGGGTGCTAAAAAGAGCAGCATCGGCATGCTTTTCACGTCGTTTGGTAGAAATCCACGCGTGCGTTGTGCCAAAAGCACCATTTGCATGCATATCGTGTGGTTTTGCAGAAAACTGCGTCCGCGTCTACCAAAAGATGCATGCGCATGCTTAAAACGCGTTTTGGCACAAATCCATGTGCGGGTGCTAAAAAGAGCAGCATCGGCATGCTTTTCACGTCGTTTGGTAGAAATCCACGCGCGCGTTCTGCCAAAAGCACCATTTGCATGCATATCGTGTGATTTTGCAGAAAACTGCGTCCGCGTCTACCAAAAGATGCATGCGCATGCTTAAAACGCGTTTTGGCACAAATCTATGTGCGGGTGCTAAAAAGAGCAGCATGGGCATGCTTTTCACGTCGTTTGGTAGAAATCCACGCGCGCGTTCTGCCAAAAGCACCATTTGCATGCATATCGTGTGGTTTTGCAGAAAACTGCGTCCGCGTCTACCAAAAGATGCATGCGCATGCTAAAAACGCGTTTTGGCACAAATCCATGTGCGGGTGCTAAAAAGAGCAACATAGGCATGCTTTTCACGTCGTTTGGTAGAAATCCACGCGCGCGTTCTGCCAAAAGCACCATTTGCATGCATATCGTGTGGTTTTGCAGAAAACTGCGTCCGCGTCTACCAAAAGATGCATGCGCATGCTAAAAACGCGTTTTGGCACAAATCCATGTGCGGGTGCTAAAAAGAGCAGCATCGGCATGCTTTTCACGTCGTTTGGTAGAAATCCAGGCGCGCGTTCTACCAAAAGCACCATTTGCATGCATATCGTGTGGTTTTGCAGAAAACTGCGTCCGCGTCTACCAAAAGATGCATGCGCATGCTAAAAACGCGTTTTGGCACAAATCCATGTGCGGGTGCTAAAAAGAACAGCATCGGCATGCTTTTCACGTCGTTTGGTAGAAATCCACGCTCGCGTTCTGCCAAAAGCACCATTTGCATGCATATCGTGTGGTTTTGCAGAAAACTGCGTCCGCGTCTACCAAAAGATGCATGCGCATGCTAAAAACGCGTTTTGGCACAAATCAATGTGCGGGTGCTAAAAAGAGCAGCATCGGCATGCTTTTCACGTCGTTTGGTAGAAATCCACGCTCGCGTTCTGCCAAAAGCACCATTTGCATGCATATCGTGTGGTTTTGCAGAAAACTGCGTCCGCGTCTACCAAAAGATGCATGCGCATGCTAAAAACGCGTTTTGGCACAAATCAATGTGCGGGTGCTAAAAGGAGCAGCATCGGCATGCTTTTCACGTCGTTTGGTAGAAATCCACGCGCGTGTTGTGCCAAAAGCACCATTTGCATGCATATCGTGTGGTTTTGCAGAAAACTGCGTCCGCGTCTACCAAAAGATGCATGCGCATGCTTAAAACGCGTTTTGGCACAAATACATGTGCGGGTGCTAAAAAGAGCAGCATCGGCATGCTTTTCACGTCGTTTGGTAGAAATCCACGCGCGCGTTCTGCCAAAAGCACCATTTGCATGCATATCGTGTGGTTTTGCAGAAAACTGCGTCCGCGTCTACCAAAAGATGCATGCGGATGCTTAAAACGCGTTTTGGCACAAATCCATGTGCGGGTGCTAAAAAGAGCAGCATGGGCATGCTTTTCACGTCGTTTGGTAGAAATCCACGCGCGCGTTCTGCCAAAAGCACCATTTGCATGCATATCGTGTGGTTTTGCAGAAAACTGCGTCCGCGTCTACCAAAAGATGCATGGGCATGCTTAAAACGCGTTTTGGCACAAATCCATGTGCGGGTGCTAAAAAGAGCAGCATCTGCATGCTTTTCACGTCGTTTGGTAGAAATCCACGCGCGCGTTCTGCCAAAAGCACCATTTGCATGCATA
This sequence comes from Dermacentor variabilis, assembly GCF_050947875.1. Lineage (NCBI taxonomy): Eukaryota > Metazoa > Arthropoda > Arachnida > Ixodida > Ixodidae > Dermacentor > Dermacentor variabilis. The sequence continues at coordinate 135,064 of NW_027460842.1, forward strand.
TCGTGTGGTTTTGCAGAAAACTGCGTCCGCGTCTACCAAAAGATGCATGCGCATGCTTAAAACGCGTTTTGGCACAAATCCATGTGCGGGTGCTAAAAAGAGCAGCATCGGCATGCTTTTCACGTCGTTTGGTAGAAATCCATGCGCGCGTTCTACCTAAAGCACCATTTGCATGCATATCGTGCGGCTTTGCAGAAAACTGCGTCCGCGTCTACCAAAAGATGCATGTGCATGCTAAAAAACGCGTTTTGGCACAAATCCATGTGCGGGTGCTAAAAAGAGCAGCATCGGCATGCTTTTCACGTCGTTTGGTAGAAATCCACGCGCGCGTTCTGCCAAAAGCACCATTTGCATGCATATCGTGTGGTTTTGCAGAAAACTGCGTCCGCGTCTTCCAAAAGATGCATGCGCATGCTTAAAACGCGTTTTGGCACAAATCCATGTGCGGGTGCTAAAAAGAGCAGCATCGGCATGCTTTTCACGTCGTTTGGTAGAAATCCACGCGCGCGTTCTGCCAAAAGCACCATTTGCATGCATATCGTGTGGTTTTGCAGGAAACTGCGTCCGCGTCTACCAAAAGATGCATGCGCATGCTAAAAACGCGTTTTGGCACAAATCCATGTGCGAGTGCTAAAAAGAGCAGCATCGGCATGCTTTTCACGTCGTTTGGTAGAAATCCACGCGCGCGTTCTGCCAAAAGCACCATTTGCATGCATATCGTGAGGTTTTGCAGAAAACTGCGTTCGCGTCTACCAAAAGAGATGCATGCGCATGCTTAAAACGCGTTTTGGCACTAATCCATGTGCGGGTGCTAAAAAGAGCAGCATCGGCATGCTTTTCACGTCGTTTGGTAGAAATCCACGCGCGCGTTCTGCCAAAAACACCATTTGCATGCATATCGTGTGGTTTTGCAGAAAACTGCGTCCGCGTCTACCAAAAGATGCATGCGCATGCTTAAAACGCGTTTTGGCACAAATACATGTGCGGGTGCTAAAAAGAGCAGCATCGGCATGCTTTTCACGTCGTTTGGTAGAAATCCACGCTCGCGTTCTGCCAAAAGCACCATTTGCATGCATATCGTGTGGTTTTGCAGAAAACGGCGTCCGCGTCTACCAAAAGATGCATGCGCATGCTAAAAACGCGTTTTGGCACAAATCAATGTGCGGGTGCTAAAAAGAGCAGCATCGGCATGCTTTTCACGTCGTTTGGTAGAAATCCACGCGTGCGTTGTGCCAAAAGCACCATTTGCATGCATATCGTGTGGTTTTGCAGAAAACTGCGTCCGCGTCTACCAAAAGATGCATGCGCATGCTTAAAACGCGTTTTGGCACAAATCCATGTGCGGGTGCTAAAAAGAGCAGCATGGGCATGCTTTTCACGTCGTTTGGTAGAAATCCACGCGCGCGTTCTGCCAAAAGCACCATTTGCATGCATATCGTGTGGTTTTGCAGAAAACTGCGTCCGCGTCTACCAAAAGATGCATGCGCATGCTAAAAACGCGTTTTGGCACAAATCCATGTGCGGGTGCTAAAAAGAGCAGCATCGGCATGCTTTTCACGTCGTTTGGTAGAAATCCACGCGCGCGTTCTGCCAAAAGCACCATTTGCATGCATATCGTGTGGTTTTGCAGAAAACTGCGTTCGCGTCTACCAAAGAGATGCATGCGCATGCTTAAAACGCGTTTTGGCACTAATCCATGTGCGGGTGCTAAAAAGAGCAGCATCGGCATACTTTTCACGTCGTTTGGTAGAAATCCATGCGCGCGTTCTACTAAAAGCACCATTTGCATGCATATCGTGTGGTTTTGCAGAAAACTGCGTCCGCGTCTAGCAAAAGATGCATGCGCATGCTTAAAACGCGTTTTGGCACAAATCCATGTGCGGGTGCTAAAAAGAGCAGCATCGGCATGCTTTTCACGTCGTTTGGTTGAAATCCACGCGCGCGTTCTGCCAAAAGCACCATTTGCATGCACATCGTGTGGTTTTACAGAAAACTGCGTCCGCGTCTACCAAAAGATGCATGCGCATGCTTAAAACGCGTTTTGGCACAAATCCATGTGCGGGTGCTAAAAAGAGCAGCATCGGCATGCTTTTCACGTCGTTTGGTAGAAATCCACGCGCGCGTTCTACCAAAAGCACCATTTGCATGCATATCGTGTGGTTTTGCAGAAAACTGCGTCCGCGTCTACCAAAAGATGCATGCGCATGCTTAAAACGCGTTTTGGCACAAATCCATGTGCGGGTGCTAAAAAGAGCAGCATCGGCATGCTTTTCACGTCGTTTGGTAGAAATCCACGCGCGCGTTCTGCCAAAAGCACCATTTGCATGCATATCGTGTGGTTTTGCAGAAAACTGCGTCCGCGTCTACCAAAAGATGCATGCGCATGCTTAAAACGCGTTTTGGCACAAATCCATGTGCGGGTGCTAAAAAGAGCAGCATCGGCATGCTTTTCACGTCGTTTGGTAGAAATCCATGCGCGCGTTCTACTAAAGCACCATTTGCATGCATATCGTGCGGCTTTGCAGAAAACTGCGTCCGCGTCTACCAAAAGATGCATGTGCATGCTAAAAACGCGTTTTGGCACAAATAGATGTGCGGGTGCTACAAAGAGCAGCATCGGCATGCTTTTCACGTCGTTTGGTAGAAATCCACGCGCGCGTTCTGCCAAAAGCACCATTTGCATGCATATCGTGTGGTTTTGCAGAAAACTGCGTCCGCGTCTTCCAAAAGATGCATGCGCATGCTTAAAACGCGTTTTGGCACAAATCCATGTGCGGGTGCTAAAAAGAGCAGCATCGGCATGCTTTTCACGTCGTTTGGTAGAAATCCACGCGCGCGTTCTTCCAAAAGCACCATTTGCATGCATATAGTGTGGTTTTGCAGGAAACTGCGTCCGCGTCTACCAAAAGATGCATGCGCATGCTAAAAACGCGTTTTGGCACAAATCCATGTGCGGGTGCTAAAAAGAGCAGCATCGGCATGCTCTTCACGTCGTTTGTAGAAATCACGCGCGCGTTCTGCCAAAAGCACCATTTGCATGCATATCGTGAGGTTTTGCAGAAAACTGCGTTCGCGTCTACCAAAAGAGATGCATGCGCATGCTTAAAACGCGTTTTGGCACTAATCCATGTGCGGGTGCTAAAAAGAGCAGCATCGGCATGCTTTTCACGTCGTTTGGTAGAAATCCACGCGCGCGTTCTGCCAAAAACACCATTTGCATGCATATCGTGTGGTTTTGCAGAAAACTGCGTCCGCGTCTACCAAAAGATGCATGCGCATGCTAAAAACGCGTTTTGGCACAAATCAATGTGCGGGTGCTAAAAAGAGCAGCATCGGCATGCTTTTCACGTCGTTTGGTAGAAATCACGCGCGCGTTGTGCCAAAAGCACCATTTGCATGCATATCGTGTGGTTTTGCAGAAACTGCGTCCGCGTCTAGCAAAAGATGCATGCGCATGCTTAAAACGCGTTTTGGCACAAATCCATGTGCGGGTGCTAAAAAGAGCAGCATCGGCATGCTTTTCACGTCGTTTGGTAGAAATCCACGCGCGCGTTCTGCCAAAAGCACCATTTGCATGCATATCGTGTGGTTTTGCAGAAAACTGCGTCCGCGTCTACCAAAAGATGCATGCGCATGCTTAAAACGCGTTTTGCACAAATCCATGTGCGGGTGCTAAAAAGAGCAGCATCGGCATTCTTTTTCACGTCGTTTGGTAGAAATCCACGCGCGCGTTCTACCAAAAGCACCATTTGCATGCATATCGTGTGGTTTTGCAGAAACTGCGTCCGCGTCTACCAAAGATGCATGCGCATGCTAAAAACGCGTTTTGCACAAATCCATGTGCGGGTGCTAAAAAGAGCAGCATCGGCATGCTTTTCACGTCGTTTGGTAGAAATCAACGCGCGCGTTCTGCCAAAAGCACCATTTGCATGCATATCGTGTGGTTTTGCAGAAAACTGCGTCCGCGTCTACCAAAAGATGCATGCGCATGCTTAGAACGCGTTTTGGCACAAATCCATGTGCGGGTGCTAAAAAGAGCAGCATCGGCATGCTTTTCACGTCGTTTGGTAGAAATCAACGCGCGCGTTCTGCCAAAGCACCATTTGCATGCATATCGTGTGGTTTTGCAGAAAACTGCGTCCGCGTCTACCAAAAGATGCATGCGCATGGCTTAAAACGCGTTTTGGCACAAATCCATGTGCGGGTGCTAAAAAGAGCAGCATCGGCATGCTTTTCACGTCGTTTGGTAGAAATCCACGCGCGCGTTCTGCCAAAAGCACCATTTGCATGCATATCGTGTGTTTTGCAGAAACTGCGTCCGCGTCTACCAAAGATGCATGCGCATGCTAAAAACGCGTTTGGCACAAATCAATGTGCGGGTGCTAAAAAGAGCAGCATCGGCATACTTTTCACGTCGTTGGTAGAAATCCACGCGCGCGTTGTGCCAAAAGCACCATTTGCATGCATATCGTGTGGTTTTGCAGAAAACTGCGTCCGCGTCTAGCAAAAGATGCATGCGCATGCTAAAAACGCGTTTTGGCACAAATCCATGTGCGGGTGCTAAAAAGAGCAGCATAGGCATGCTTTTCACGTTATTTGGTAGAAATCCACGCGCGCGTTCTGCAAAAGCACCATTTGCATGCACATCGTGTGGTTTTGCAGAAAACTGCGTCCGCGTCTACCAAAAGATGCATGCGCATGCTTAAAACACGTTTTGGCACAAATCAATGTGCGGTGCTAAAAAGAGCAGCATCGGCATGCTTTTCACGGTCGTTTGGTAGAAATCACGCGCGCGTTCTGCCAAAAGCACCATTGCATGCATATCGTGTGGTTTTGCAGAAAACTGCGTCGCGTCTACCAAAAGATGCATGCGCATGCTAAAACGCGTTTTGGCACAAATCCATGTGCGGGTGCTAAAAAGAGCAGCATCGGCATGCTTTTCACGTCGTTTGGTAGAAATCCACGCGCGCGTTCTACCAAAAGCACCATTTGCATGCATATCGTGTGGTTTTGCAGAAAACTGCGTCCGCGTCTACCAAAGAGATGCATGCGCATGCTAAAACGCGTTTTGGCACAAATCCATGTGCGGGTGCTCAAATGAGCAGCATCGGCATGCTTTTCACGTTATTTGGTAGAAATCCACGCGCGCGTTCTGCCAAAAGCACCATTTGCATGCACATCATGTGGTTTGCAGGAAAACTGCGTCCGCGTCTACCAAAAGATGCAATGCGCATGCTTAAAACGCGTTTTGGCACAAATCAATGTGCGGGTGCTAAAAAGAGCAGCATCGGCATGCTTTTCACGTCGTTTGGTAGAAATCCACGCGCGCGTTCTGCCAAAAGCACCATTTGCATGCATATCGTGTGGTTTTGCAGAAAACTGCGTCCGCGTCTACCAAAAGATGCATGCGCATGCTAAAAACGCGTTTTGGCACAAATCCATGTGCGGGTGCTAAAAAGAGCAGCATCGGCATGCTTTTCACGTCGTTTGGTAGAAATCCACGCGCGCGTTCTACCAAAAGCACCATTTGCATGCATATCGTGTGGTTTTGCAGAAAACTGCGTCCGCGTCTACCAAAAGATGCATGCGCATGCTAAAAACGCGTTTTGGCACAAATCCATGTGCGGGTGCTAAAAAGAGCAGCATCGGCATGCTTTTCACGTCGTTTGGTAGAAATCAACGCGCGCGTTCTGCCAAAAGCACCATTTGCATGCATATCGTGTGGTTTTGCAGAAAACTGCGTCCGCGTCTAGCAAAAGATGCATGCGCATGCTTAAAACGCGTTTTGGCACAAATCCATGTGCGGGTGCTAAAAAGAGCAGCATCGGCATGCTTTTCACGTCGTTTGGTAGAAATCCACGCGCGCGTTCTGCCAAAAGCACCATTTGCATGCATATCATGTGGTTTTGCAGAAAACTGCGTCCGCGTCTACCAAAAGATGCATGCGCATGCTTAAAACGCGTTTTGGCACAAATCCATGTGCGGGTGCTAAAAAGAGCAGCATCGGCATGCTTTTCACGTCGTTTGGTAGAAATCCACGCGCGCGTTCTGCCAAAAGCACCATTTGCATGCATATCGTGTGGTTTTGCAGAAAACTGCGTCCGCGTCTACCAAAAGATGCATGCGCATGCTTAAAACGCGTTTTGGCACAAATCCATGTGCGGGTGCTAAAAAGAGCAGCATCGGCATGCTTTTCGCGTCGTTTGGTAGAAATCCACGCGCGCGTTCTACCAAAAGCACCATTTGCATGCATATCGTGTGGTTTTGCAGAAAACTGCGTCCGCGTCTACCAAAAGATGCATGCGCATGATAAAAACGCGTTTTGGCACAAATCCATGTGCGGGTGCTAAAAAGAGCAGCATCGTCATGCTTTTCACGTCGTTTGGTAGAAATCAACGCGCGCGTTCTGCCAAAAGCACCATTTGCATGCATATCGTGTGGTTTTGCAGAAAACTGCGTCCGCGTCTACCAAAAGATGCATGCGCATGCTTAAAACGCGTTTTGGCACAAATCCATGTGCGGGTGCTAAAAAGAGCAGCATCGGCATGCTTTTCACGTCGTTTGGTAGAAATCCACGCGCGCGTTCTACCAAAAGCACCATTTGCATGCATATCGTGTGGTTTTGCAGAAAACTGCGTCCGCGTCTACCAAAAGATGCATGCGCATGCTAAAAACGCGTTTTGGCACAAATCCATGTGCGGGTGCTAAAAAGAGCAGCATCGGCATGCTTTTCACGTCGTTTGGTAGAAATCCACGCGCGCGTTCTACCAAAAGCACCATTTGCATGCATATCATGTGGTTTTGCAGAAAACTGCGTCCGCGTCTACCAAAAGATGCATGCGCATGATAAAAACGCGTTTTGGCACAAATCCATGTGCGGGTGCTAAAAAGAGCAGCATCGTCATGCTTTTCACGTCGTTTGGTAGAAATCAACGCGCGCGTTCTGCCAAAAGCACCATTTGCATGCATATCGTGTGGTTTTGCAGAAAACTGCGTCCGCGTCTACCAAAAGATGCATGCGCATGCTTAAAACGCGTTGTGGCACAAATCCATGTGCGGGTGCTAAAAAGAGCAGCATCGGCATGCTTTTCACGTCGTTTGGTAGAAATCCACGCGCGCGTTCTACCAAAGGCACCATTTGCATGCATATCGTGTGGTTTTGCAGAAAACTGCGTCCGCGTCTACCAAAAGATGCATGCGCAAGCTTAAAACGCGTTTTGGCAAAAATCCATGTGCGGGTGCTAAAAAGAGCAGCATCGGCATGCTTTTCACGTCGTTTGGTAGAAATCCACGCGCGCGTTGTGCCAAAAGCACCATTTGCATGCATATCGTGTGGTTTTGCAGAAAACTGCGTCCGCGTCTAGCAAAAGATGCATGCGCATGCTTAAAACGCGTTTTGGCACAAATCCATGTGCGGGTGCTAAAAAGAGCAGCATCGGCATGCTTTTCACGTTATTTGGTAGAAATCCACGCGCGCGTTCTGCCAAAAGCACCATTTGCATGCACATCGTGTGGTTTTGCAGAAAACTGCGTCCGCGTCTACCAAAAGATGCATGCGCATGCTTAAAACGCGTTTTGGCACAAATCAATGTGCGGGTGCTAAAAAGAGCAGCATCGGCATGCTTTTCACGTCGTTTGGTAGAAATCCACGCGCGCGTTCTGCCAAAAGCACCATTTGCATGCATATCGTGTGGTTTTGCAGAAAACTGCGTCCGCGTCTACCAAAAGATGCATGCGCATGCTAAAAACGCGTTTTGGCACAAATCCATGTGCGGGTGCTAAAAAGAGCAGCATCGGCATGCTTTTCACGTCGTTTGGTAGAAATCCACAAGCGCGTTCTGCCAAAAGCACCATTTGCGTGCATATCGTGTGGTTTTGCAGAAAACTGCGTCCGCGTCTACCAAAAGATGCATGCGCATGCTTAAAACGCGTTTTGGCACAAATCCATGTGCGGGTGCTAAAAAGAGCAGCATCGGCATGCTTTTCGCGTCGTTTGGTAGAAATCCACGCGCGCGTTCTACCAAAAGCACCATTTGCATGCATATCGTGTGGTTTTGCAGAAAACTGCGTCCGCGTCTACCAAAAGATGCATGCGCATGATAAAAACGCGTTTTGGCACAAATCCATGTGCGGGTGCTAAAAAGAGCAGCATCGTTATGCTTTTCACGTCGTTTGGTAGAAATCAACGCGCGCGTTCTGCCAAAAGCACCATTTGCATGCATATCGTGTGGTTTTGCAGAAAACTGCGTCCGCGTCTACCAAAAGATGCATGCGCATGCTAAAAACGCGTTTTGGCACAAATCCATGTGCGGGTGCTAAAAAGAGCAGCATCGGCATGCTTTTCACGTCGTTTGGTAGAAATCCACGCGCGCGTTCTGCCAAAAGCACCATTTGCATGCATATCGTGTGGTTTTGCAGAAAACTCCGTCCGCGTCTACCAAAAGATGCATGCGCATGCTAAAAACGCGTTTTGGCACAAATCCATGTGCGGGTGCTAAAAAGAGCAGCATCGGCATGCTTTTCACGTCGTTTGGTAGAAATCAACGCGCGCGTTCTGCCAAAAGCACCATTTGCATGCATATCGTGTGGTTTTGCAGAAAACTGCGTCCGCGTCTACCAAAAGATGCATGCGCATGCTTAAAACGCGTTTTGGCACAAATCCATGTGCGGGTGCTAAAAAGAGCAGCATCGGCATGCTTTTCACGTCGTTTGTAGAAATCCACGCGCGCGTTCTGCCAAAAGCACCATTTGCATGCATATCGTGTGGTTTTGCAGAAAACTGCGTCCGCGTCTACCAAAAGATGCATGCGCATGCTAAAAACGCGTTTTGGCACAAATCAATGTGCGGGTGCTAAAAAGAGCAGCATCGGCATGCTTTTCACGTCGTTTGGTAGAAATCCACGCGCGCGTTGTGCCAAAAGCACCATTTGCATGCATATCGTGTGGTTTTGCAGAAAACTGCGTCCGCGTCTAGCAAAAGATGCATGCGCATGCTTAAAACGCGTTTTGGCACAAATCCATGTGCGGGTGCTAAAAAGAGCAGTATCGGCATGCTTTTCACGTTATTTGGTAGAAATCCACGCGCGCGTTCTGCCAAAAGCACCATTTGCATGCACATCGTGTGGTTTTGCAGAAAACTGCGTCCGCGTCTACCAAAAGATGCATGCGCATGCTTAAAACGCGTTTTGGCACAAATCAATGTGCGGGTGCTAAAAAGAGCAGCATCGGCATGCTTTTCACGTCGTTTGGTAGAAATCCACGCGCGCGTTCTGCCAAAAGCACCATTTGCATGCATATCGTGTGGTTTTGCAGAAAACTGCGTCCGCGTCTACCAAAAGATGCATGCGCATGCTAAAAACGCGTTTTGGCACAAATCCATGTGCGGGTGCTAAAAAGAGCAGCATCGGCATGCTTTTCACGTCGTTTGGTAGAAATCCACGCGCTCGTTCTGCCAAAAGCACCATTTGCATGCATATCGTGTGGTTTTGCAGAAAACTGCGTCCGCGTCTACCAAAAGATGCATGCACATGCTTAAAACGCGTTTTGGCACAAATCCATGTGCGGGTGCTAAAAAGAGCAGCATCGGCATGCTTTTCGCGTCGTTTGGTAGAAATCCACGCGCGCGTTCTACCAAAATCACCATTTGCATGCATATCGTGTGGTTTTGCAGAAAACTGCGTCCGCGTCTACCAAAAGATGCATGCGCATGATAAAAACGCGTTTTGGCACAAATCCATGTGCGGGTGCTAAAAAGAGCAGCATCGTCATGCTTTTCACGTCGTTTGGTAGAAATCAACGCGCGCGTTCTGCCAAAAGCACCATTTGCATGCATATCGTGTGGTTTTGCAGAAAACTGCGTCCGCGTCTACCAAAAGATGCATGCGCATGCTTAAAACGCGTTTTGGCACAAATCCATGTGCGGGTGCCAAAAAGAGCAGCATCGGCATGCTCTTCACGTCGTTTGGTAGAAATCCACGCGCGCGTTCTGCCAAAAGCACCATTTGCATGCATATCGTGTGGTTTTGCAGAAAACTGCGTCCGCGTCTACCAAAAGATGCATGCGCATGCTAAAAACGCGTTTTGGCACAAATCCATGTGCGGGTGCTAAAAAGAGCAGCATCGGCATGCTTTTCACGTCGTTTGGTAGAAATCCACGCGCGCGTTCTACCAAAAGCACCATTTGCATGCATATCGTGTGGTTTTGCAGAAAACTGCGTCCGCGTCTACCAAAAGATGCATGCGCATGATAAAAACGCGTTTTGGCACAAATCCATGTGCGGGTGCTAAAAAGAGCAGAATCGTCATGCTTTTCACGTCGTTTGGTAGAAATCAACGCGCGCGTTCTGCCAAAAGCACCATTTGCATGCATATCGTGTGGTTTTGCAGAAAACTGCGTCCGCGTCTACCAAAAGATGCATGCGCATGCTTAAAACGCGTTTTGGCACAAATCCATGTGCGGGTGCTAAAAAGAGCAGCATCGGCATGCTTTTCACGTCGTTTGGTAGAAATCCACGCGCGCGTTCTACCAAAAGCACCATTTGCATGCATATCGTGTGGTTTTGCAGAAAACTGCGTCCGCGTCTACCAAAAGATGCATGCGCATGATAAAAACGCGTTTTGGCACAAATCCATGTGCGGGTGCTAAAAAGAGCAGCATCGTGATGCTTTTCACGTCGTTTGGTAGAAATCAACGCGCGCGTTCTGCCAAAAGCACCATTTGCATGCATATCGTGTGGTTTTGCAGAAAACTGCGTCCGCGTCTACCAAAAGATGCATGCGCATGCTTAAAACGCGTTTTGGCACAAATCCATGTGCGGGTGCTAAAAAGAGCAGCATCGGCATGCTTTTCACGTCGTTTGGTAGAAATCCACGCGCGCGTTCTGCCAAAAGCACCATTTGCATGCATATCGTGTGGTTTTGCAGAAAACTGCGTCCGCGTCTACCAAAAGATGCATGCGCATGCTTAAAACGCGTTTTGGCACAAATCCATGTGCGGGTGCTAAAAAGAGCAGCATCGGCATGCTTTTCACGTCGTTTGGTAGAAATCCACGCGCGCGTTCTACCAAAAGCACCATTTGCATGCATATCGTGTGGTTTTGCAGAAAACTGCGTCCGCGTCTACCAAAAGATGCATGCGCATGATAAAAACGCGTTTTGGCACAAATCCATGTGCGGGTGCTAAAAAGAGCAGCATCGTCATGCTTTTCACGTCGTTTGGTAGAAATCAACGCGCGCGTTCTGCCAAAAGCACCATTTGCATGCATATCGTGTGGTTTTGCAGAAAACTGCGTCCGCGTCTACCAAAAGATGCATGCGCATGCTTAAAACGCGTTTTGGCACAAATCCATGTGCGGGTGCTAAAAAGAGCAGCATCGGCATGCTTTTCACGTCGTTTGGTAGAAACCCACGCGCGCGTTCTGCCAAAAGCACCATTTGCATGCATATCGTGTGGTTGTGCAGAAAACTGCGTCCGCGTCTACCAAAAGATGCATGCGCATGCTTAAAACGCGTTTTGGCACAAATCCATGTGCGGGTGCTAAAAAGAGCAGCATCGGCATGCTTTTCACGTCGTTTGGTAGAAATACACGCGCGCGACTCTGCCAAAAGCACCATTTGCATGCATATCGTGTGGTTTTGCAGAAAACTGCGTCCGCGTCTACCAAAAGATGCATGCGCATGCTTAAAACGCGTTTTGGCACAAATCCATGTGCGGGTGCTAAAAAGAGCAGCATCGGCATGCTTTTCACGTCGTTTGGTAGAAATCCACGCGCGCGTTCTGCCAAAAGCACCATTTGTATGCATATCGTGTGGTTTTGCAGAAAACTGCGTCCGCGTCTACCAAAAGATGCATGCGCATGCTAAAAACGCGTTTTGGCACAAATCCATGTGCGGGTGCTAAAAAGAGCAGCATCGGCATGCTTTTCACGTCGTTTGGTAGAAATCCACGCGCGCGTTCTGCCAAAAGCACCATTTGCATGCATATCGTGTGGTTGTGCAGAAAACTGCGTCCGCGTCTACCAAAAGATGCATGCGCATGCTTAAAACGCGTTTTGGCACAAATCCATGAGCGGGTGCTAAAAAGAGCAGCATCGGCATGCTTTTCACGTCGTTTGGTAGAAATCCACGCGCGCGTTCTGCCAAAAGCACCATTTGCATGCATATCGTGTGGTTTTGCAGAAAACTGCGTCCGCGTCTACCAAAAGATGCATGCGCATGCTTAAAACGCGTTTTGGCACAAATCCATGTGCGGGTGCTAAAAAGAGCAGCATCGGCATGCTTTTCACGTCGTTTGGTAGAAATCCACGCGCGCGTTCTACCAAAAGCACCATTTGCATGCATATCGTGTGGTTTTGCAGAAAACTGCGTCCGCGTCTACCAAAAGATGCATGCGCATGATAAAAACGCGTTTTGGCACAAATCCATGTGCGGGTGCTAAAAAGAGCAGCATCGTCATGCTTTTCACGTCGTTTGGTAGAAATCAACGCGCGCGTTCTGCCAAAAGCACCATTTGCATGCATATCGTGTGGTTTTGCAGAAAACTGCGTCCGCGTCTACCAAAAGATGCATGCGCATGCTTAAAACGCGTTTTGGCACAAATCCATGTGCGGGTGCTAAAAAGAGCAGCATCGGCATGCTTTTCACGTCGTTTGGTAGAAACCACGCGCGCGTTCTGCCAAAAGCACCATTTGCATGCATATCGTGTGGTTGTGCAGAAAACTGCGTCCGCGTCTACCAAAGATGCATGCGCATGCTTAAAACGCGTTTTGGCACAAATCCATGTGCGGGTGCTAAAAAGAGCAGCATCGGCATGCTTTTCACGTCGTTTGGTAGAAATACACGCGCGCGACTCTGCCAAAAGCACCATTTGCATGCATATCGTGTGGTTTTGCAGAAAACTGCGTCCGCGTCTACCAAAAGATGCATGCGCATGCTTAAAACGCGTTTTGGCACAAATCCATGTGCGGGTGCTAAAAAGAGCAGCATCGGCATGCTTTTCACGTCGTTTGGTAGAAATCCACGCGCGCGTTCTGCCAAAAGCACCATTTGTATGCATATCGTGTGGTTTTGCAGAAAACTGCGTCCGCGTCTACCAAAAGATGCATGCGCATGCTCAAAACGCGTTTTGGCACAAATCCATGTGCGGGTGCTAAAAAGAGCAGCATCGGCATGCTTTTCACGTCGTTTGGTAGAAATCCACGCGCGCGTTCTGCCAAAAGCACCATTTGCATGCATATCGTGTGGTTGTGCAGAAAACTGCGTCCGCGTCTACCAAAAGATGCATGCGCATGCTTAAAACGCGTTTTGGCACAAATCCATGTGCGGGTGCTAAAAAGAGCAGCATCGGCATGCTTTTCACGTCGTTTGGTAGAAATCCACGCGCGCGTTCTGCCAAAAGCACCATTTGCATGCATATCGTGTGGTTTTGCAGAAAACTGCGTCCGCGTCTACCAAAAGATGCATGCGCATGCTTAAAACGCGTTTTGGCACAAAATCCATGTGCGGGTGCTAAAAAGAGCAGCATCGGCATGCTTTTCACGTCGTTTGGTAGAAATCCACGCGCGCGTTCTGCCAAAAGCACCATTTGCATGCATATCGTGTGGTTTTGCAGAAAACTGCGTCCGCGTCTACCAAAGATGCATGCGCATGCTAAAAACGCGTTTTGGCACAAATCCATGTGCGGGTGCTAAAAAGAGCAGCATCGGCATGCTTCTCACGTCGTTTGGTAGAAATCCACGCGCGCGTTCTGCCAAAAGCACCATTTGCATGCATATCGTGTGGTTTTGCAGAAAACTGCGTCCGCGCCTACCAAAAGATGCATGCGCATGCTTAAAACGCGTTTTGGCACAAATCCATGTGCGGGTGCTAAAAAGAGCAGCATCGGCATGCTTTTCACGTCGTTTGGTAGAAATCCACGCGCGCGTTCTACCAAAAGCACCATTTGCATGCATATCGTGCGGTTTTGCAGAAAACTGCGTCCGCGTCTACCAAAAGATGCATGCGCATGCTTAAAAGGCGTTTTCGCACAAATCCATGTGCGGGTGCTAAAAAGAGCAGCATCGGCATGCTTTTCACGTCGTTTGGTAGAAATCCACGCGCGCGTTCTGCCAAAAGCACCATTTGCATGCATATCGTGTGGTTTTGGAGAAAACTGCGTCCGCGTCTACCAAAAGATGCATGTGCATGCTAAAAACGCGTTTTGGCACAAATCCATGTGCGGGTGCTAAAAAGAGCAGCAATGGCATGCTTTTCACGTCGTTTGGTAGAAATCCACGCGCGCGTTCTTCCAAAAGCACCATTTGCATGCATATCGTGTGGTTTTGCAGAAAACTGCGTCCGCGTCTACCAAAAGATGCATGCGCATGCTTAAAACGCGTTTTGGCACAAATCCATGTGCGGGTGCTAAAAAGAGCAGCATCGGCATGCTTTTCACGTCGTTTGGTAGAAATCCACGCGCGCGTTCTGCCAAAAGCACCAATTGCATGCATATCGTGTGGTTTTGCAGAAAACTGCGTCCGCGTCTACCAAAAGATGCATGCGCATGCTAAAAACGCGTTTTGGCACAAATCCATGTGCGGGTGCTAAAAAGAGCAGCATCGGCATGCTTTTCACGTCGTTTGGTAGAAATCCACAAGCGCGTTCTGCCAAAAGCACCATTTGCATGCATATCGTGTGGTTTTGCAGAAAACTGCGTCCGCGTCTACCAAAAGATGCATGCGCATGCTAAAAACGCGTTTTGGCACAAATCCATGTGCGGGTGCTAAAAAGAGCAGCATCGGCATGCTTTTCACGTCGTTTGGTAGAAATCCAAGCGCGCGTTCTACCAAAAGCACCATTTGCATGCATATCGTGTGGTTTTGCAGAAAACTGCGTCCGCGTCTACCAAAAGATGCATGCGCATGCTTAAAAGGCGTTTTGGCACAAATCCATGTGCGGGTGCTAAAAAGAACAGCATCGGCATGCTTTTCACGTCGTTTGGTAGAAATCCACGCGCGCGTTCTGCCAAAAGCAACCATTTGCATGCATATCGTGTGGTTTTGCAGAAAACTGCGCCCGCGTCTACCAAAAGATGCATGCGCATGCTTAAAACGCGTTTTGGCACAAATCCATGTGCGGGTGCTAAAAAGAGCAGCATCGGCATGCTTTTCACGTCGTTTGGTAGAAATCCACGCGCGCGTTCTGCCAAAAGCACCATTTGCATGCATATCGTGTGGTTTTGCAGAAAACTGCGTCCGCGTCTACCAAAAGATGCATGCGCATGCTAAAAACGCGTTTTGGCACAAATCCATGTGCGGGTGCTAAAAAGAGCAGCATCGGCATGCTTTTCACGTCGTTTGGTAGAAATCCACGCGCGCGTTCTGCCAAAAGCACCATTTGCATGCATATCGTGTGGTTTTGCAGAAAACTGCGTCCGCGTCTACCAAAAGATGCATGCGCATGCTTAAAACGCGTTTTGGCACAAATCCATGTGCGGGTGCTAAAAAGAGCAGCATCGGCATGCTTTTCACGTCGTTTGGTAGAAATCCACGCGCGCGTTCTGCCAAAAGCACCATTTGCATGCATATCGTGTGGTTTTGCAGAAAACTGCGTCCGCGTCTACCAAAAGATGCATGCGCATGCTTAAAACGCGTTTTGGCACAAATCCATGTGCGGGTGCTAAAAAGAGCAGCATCGGCATGCTTTTCACGTCGTTTGTAGAAATCCACGCGCGCGTTCTACCAAAAGCACCATTTGCATGCATATCGTGCGGTTTTGCAGAAAACTGCGTCCGCGTCTACCAAAAGATGCATGCGCATGCTTAAAAGGCGTCTTGGCACAAATCCATGTGCGGGTGCTAAAAAGAGCAGCATCGGCATGCTTTTCACGTCGTTTGGTAGAAATCCACGCGCGCGTTCTGCCAAAAGCACCATTTGCATGCATATCGTGTGGTTTTGCAGAAAACTGCGTCCGCGTCTACCAAAAGATGCATGTGCATGCTAAAAACGCGTTTTGGCACAAATCCATGTGCGGGTGCTAAAAAGAGCAGCAACGGCATGCTTTTCACGTCGTTTGGTAGAAATCCACGCGCGCGTTCTGCCAAAAGCACCATTTGCATGCATATCGTGTGGTTTTGCAGAAAACTGCGTCCGCGTCTACCAAAAGATGCATGCGCACGCTAAAAACGCGTTTTGGCACAAATCCATGTGCGGGTGCTAAAAAGAGCAGCATCGGCATGCTTTTCACGTCGTTTGGTAGAAATCCACACGCGCGTTCTGCCAAAAGCACCATTTGCATGCATATCGTGTGGTTTTGCAGAAACTGCGTTCGCGTCTACCAAAAGAGATGCATGCGCATGCTTAAAACGCGTTTTGGCACAAATCCATGTGCGGGTGCTAAAAAGAGCAGCATCGGCATGCTTTTCACGTCGTTTGGTAGAAATCCACGCGCGCGTTCTACCAAAAGCACCATTTGCATGCATATCGTGTGGTTTTGCAGAAAACTGCGTCCGCGTCTACCAAAAGATGCATGCGCATGCTTAAAAGGCGTTTTGGCACAAATCCATGTGCGGGTGCTAAAAAGAGCAGCATCGGCATGCTTTTCACGTCGTTTGGTAGTAATCCACGCGCGCGTTCTGCCAAAAGCACCATTTGCATGCATATCGTGTGGTTTTGCAGAAAACTGCGTCCGCGTCTACCAAAAGGTGCATGCGCATGCTAAAAACGCGTTTTGGCACAAATCCATGTGCGGGTGCTAAAAAGAGCAGCATCGGCATGCTTTTCACGTCGTTTGGTAGAAATCCACGCGAGCGTTCTGCCAAAAGCACCATTTGCATGCATATCGTGTGGTTTTGCAGAAACCTGCGTTCGCGTCTACCAAAAGATGCATGCGCATGCTTAAAACGCGTTTTGGCACAAATCCATGTGCGGGTGCTAAAAAGAGCAGCATCGGCATGCTTTTCACATCGTTTGGTAGAAATCCACGCGCGCGTTCTGCCAAAAGCACCATTTGCATGCATATCGTGCGGTTTTGCAGAAAACTGCGTCCGCGTCTACCAAAACATGCATGCGCATGCTTAAAACGCCTTTTGGCACAAATCCATGTGCGGGTGCTAAAAAGAGCAGCATCGGCATGCTTTTCACGTCGTTTGGTAGAAATCCACGCGCGTGTTCTGCCAAAAGCACCATTTGCATGCATATCGTGTTGTTTTCCAGAAAACTGCGTCCGCGTCTACCAAAAGATGCATGCGCATGCTTAAAACGCGTTTTGGCACAAATCCATTTGCGGGTGCTAAAAATAACAGCATCGGCATGCTTTTCACGTCGTGTGGTAGAAATCCACGCGCGCGTTCTACCAAAAGCACCATTTGCATGCACATCGTGTGGTTTTGCAGAAAACTGCGTCCGCGTCTACCAAAAGATGCATGCGCATTCTTAAAACGCGTTTTGGCACAAATCCATGTGCGGGTGCTAAAAAGAGCAGCATCGGCATGCTTTTCACCTCGTTTGGTAGAAAATCCACGCGCGCGTTCTGCCAAAAGCACCATTTGCATGCATATCGTGTGGTTTTGCAGAAAACTGCGTCCGCGTCTACCAAAAGATGCATGCGCATGCTAAAAACGCGTTTTGGCGCAAATCCATGTGCGGGTGCTAAAAAGAGCAGCATCGGAATGCTTTTCACGTCGTTTGGTAGAAATCCACGCGCGCGTTCTGCCAAAAG